>NC_057813.1:550555278-550686251 GCF_018294505.1 Triticum aestivum | reverse complement strand
AGGAGGTCCGCTTCGTCCGTTTTGCGGTACGCCACACCCCTCCCGATCAAGAGGACCCCAGTTTCGAGCTTAGGAGGTCCGTTTCCTCCGTTTTGCGGTACGCCACACCCCTCCCGATCAACAGGACCCCCGTTTCGACCGTAGGAGGTCCGTTTCCCCCGTTTTGTGGTACGCCAGGCCCCTCCCGATCAACAGGACCCTGTTTCGAACGTGGCCGGTCAAACACAAGGCTGTTTCCTCCGTTGTGCGGTACGTCAGGCCTCGTTTCCATCGCCTGTTTCGTCCAAGCCCTCCCGATGAACACGACCACGCATTCTGTTCCGACCCAGTCGGTTGGCTCCCCATGAACACGACGACGATGTTGTTTCTCCGTTCCGACCCAGCCATGTACGTATGCGCGAGTAGGCGTTCGAGACCCTGCCCGTATGTACGTATGTGGCCGTATTTTCTTTCTTGCACCCTCGCCGCTGTACGTACGTGTACATTCTACGTGCGCGCCTCTACTACGACACGTGCGCGCCTCTACATCTACGACACGTGCATGCCTCTACATCGACCAGTATGTACATACACGTTCATGACCAGAATGACAACGCTACATATGCTTCGACCAGGTGGGTCCCGACTGTCAGGCACTTCCTTGCGTGCGAAGATGTAGCTGGTGGGTCCCGGCAGTCAGGGTGGCGAATCGGTTTTTTTTCCTGGACGCACTTCCTTGCGTGCGAAGGTGTAGCTGGTGGGTCCCAGCAGTCAAGGGGGAAATGTTTTTTCGCGAAATATGGTGGCCTGTCCGATGGGTCCCCGCTGTCAGGTGGAGGAATAATTATTTTGCGCGTAATAAGGAGGCACTTCCTTGCTGCGGCCGTGGACCCAACTGTCAGCCTCTCCACGTACAGTCCACGTCCGATGGAAGCCGTTCCTTGACCACGTTGACCACGCCGCGCCGAGAGCACCAGGGCGGTGGACGACGGCGAGGCCTGGGAAGGGGACGACGCGGAGCCGGGGAAGACGCGGCAGTGGATGCCCACGCGTAGAGGAGTACAAGGGTTCACTGGTTCACTGCGGTGTGAGGCTGCCGTCGCCGCAGAATAACAGGGGGTGTGGGTGAGTAGAGGGATTGCCTGGCCAGCGGTGGGAGTAGTAGGGGTGGTGAGGCCTTCACCGCATCACAGCCGGCCACGGGAGGCAGGAGCACGAGGCACGACCGGCGCTGGTTTGAGCGGCTGGAGCAAGAAGACCAGAGGTTGAAGAAGCACTACGGCCGTTGGATGGACATCGTACGGTCACTGGAGCTAGAATCGTGCATATTGACTAAGGTGACAAAGCCCTCCGTCCCCGTCAACTTAGTAGGCCCACAAGTCAGCCTACCACTATACTGGGTCCCAGCTAACAGGGGGAGTATTCAATTTTTTTGTGCGTAATAAGGAGGCACTTCCTTGCGTGTGAAGATATAGCTGGTGGGTCCGAGCTGTCAGCGGCGGTAACGTTTTTTTCACGAAATACTGAGGCCATTTCGGTGGGTCCCTGATGTCAGGTAGACGAATCATTATTTTGCGCGTAATAAGGAGGCATTTCCTTGCGTGCGGCCGTGGACCCAGCTGTCGGCCTCTCCACGTACAGTCCACTTTAGATGCATGTCGGTCGTTGACCATGTTGACCACGCCGCGTCGAGAGCACCAGGGCGGTGGACAACAGCGAGGCCTAGGAAGGGAACGACACGGAGGCAGGGAAGACTCAGCAGTTGTTTCCCACGCGGAGGGGAGTACGACTAAACGAGGGTTTACTGGTTCATCTGTCGTCGCCGGAGAATAACAATAGGTGTGGGTGAGTAGAGGGATGGCTAGGCCAGCAATGGGAGTACGGTGGGGTGGTGAGGCCTGCGCGGCAGCACAGCCAGCCACGGGGAGGAGGGAGCAGGCAGTCCCGCTGGCGCTTGTTTGAGCGGCTGGAGCAGGAAGAGCAGAGATTGAAGAAGCACGACGGCCGTTGGATGGATATCCAACCGTCACTGCTTGTGCATCAACCTTTTTTTAGGAAAGCCTCAAATCTATGGAAAACAACATACAGCCCATCTGCCATTATTTCTAATAATTTATAGCCCGTTTGCTAATTCTTAAGGTTTTTTTTGGAGCCCATATTCTTTTTGTTAGCATTACAGCCCATATTGTGGCCACGGTTAAAAAATTATACGAAATTTTGCATATTTCGGTGCGGTCCGAACTGTTTTTAATCCTGAAATTTCGACTCACATTCAAACTGATTTTAAAAATAAATGTATATCAAAATAAAATCCAACAAATTCTCCACGCATAAAAATTAATGTAATTTAAAATCTTGAAATGAAAAAAAAATTGAAACTAATTGCCGGTTTGATGTGTTTTAAAAATGTACAGCCGTTTCTCATTACTGATGGGCCATTTTCTCGGCCAGCCGAATGAAAAGCTCTCCTCATCTTGAAAGATTTGCAGCCCAACAGGCCTGACAAAGCGACTTAATTGGCAAATCACAAAAAAACTGGGCTGTGGCCGTGGACCCAGCTGTCAGCCTCTCCACGTACAGTACTCTTCTGATGGAAGTCGTTCCTTGCCATGTTGACCACGCCGCGCGGAGAGCACCACAGAGGTGGATGACAACGAGGCCTAGGAAGGGGACGACGCAGAGCCGTGGAAGACGCGGCAGTGGAAGCCCGCGCGGAGAAGAGTACGAGGGTTCACTGGTTCGGCTGCGGTGTGAGGCTGCCATCGCCGCAGGGCCTGGCCAGCGATGGGAATAGTAGGGGGCGGTGAGGCCTCCGTGGTAGCACAGCCGGCCACGAGAGGCAGGAGCATGCGGCACGACCGGCGCTGCTTTGGGCGGCTGGAGCAAGAAGACCAGAGGTTGAAGAAGCACTACGGCCATTGGATGGACATCGTATGGTCACTGGAGCTAGAATCGTTCATATTGACTAAGTTGACAAAGCCCTTCGGCCCCGTCAACTTAGTAGGCCCATAAGATAGCCTCCCACCAAGGTGGGTCCCAGCTAGCCGGGGGAGTATTCATTTTTTATGCATAATAAGGAGGCACTTCCGGTGGGTCCGAGCTGACAGTGGGGGGGACGTTTTTTCGGAGTGGGTGAGTAGAGGGATGGCTAGGCCAGCGATGGGAGTACGGTGGGGCCGTGAGGCCTGCGCGGCAGCATAGCCGGCCGCGGGAGGAGGGAGCAGGCAGTCCCGCCGGCGCTAGTTTGAGCGGCTGGAGCATGAAGAGCAGAGATTGAAGAAGCACGACCGCCGTTGGATGGATATCCAACAGTCACTGCTCTCGTGTGTTGACTAAGTTGAGAGGGCATTGCATGTGCGTCAACCTTTTTTTATGAAAGCATACGTGTCAACCTGTAGTAGGCGCACAAGTCAGCCTCAAATCTGTGGAAAACAGCATACAACCCATCTGCCATTATTCTAATAATGTACAGCCCATTTGCTAATTCTTAAGATTTTTTTTGGAGCCCATCTTCTTTTTGTTAGCATTACACCCCATATTGTGGCCACGGTTAAAAAGTATACGAAATTTTGCATATTTCGGTGCGGTCAACTGTTTTTAATCCAGAAATATCGATTCACATTCAAACTATTTTGAAAAATAATTTATATAAATATAAAATCCAAATAATTGTCCACGCATAAAAATCAATGGAATTTAAGATCTTGTAATGAAAAAAATTGAAACTAATTCCCGGTTTGATGTGTTTTAAAAATGTACAGGCCATTTCTGGGCAAACCGAATGAAACTCTCATCGTCTTGAAAGATTTGCAGCCCAGCAGGGCCGATAAAGCAAGTAGGCCTTGTTTGGGTATTTCTTTAAAAAAATAGAACTGGGCTAGCCATTTTCAGCAAGAAAAAAACACAACTGGGCTCATGATGTGGTAAACATAAATAAAACCCTGGCTAGACGGGCCACAGCCCCCGCACAGCCCCGTTGTTACCCTGGTCCGTCGCTAAAACTAGTATAAATAACAACTGCTTGTTCCTCAAAAAAAAACTGCGCGACTTGCTGGGTCCCTGGTGTCAGCCGCTCGTAGTGTAATTCTCTCGTTTATTGACTACGTTGACAATGGCGTGAGCCCCAGATGTCCAACCATTAGGACTAGGAGGAACCATATTTTTGGGCTTGTACTATAGAGGCACTTGCTTGCGTACTGCCATGACGCTGGTGGGTCCCTACTGTCATCCTCTCCATGTACAGTCATCTCCTTGTTCCTCTCGGTTGTTGACGACGTTGACAACGCAAGAGGGCGGCGCACCGCGCACGGCGAGCGAACCAAGGCCGCAAGGCGGAGGACGAGGGCGAGGCCTCGGACGGAACGAACAAGAGCCGTTGAAGATGCGCCGGTCCAGTCGCAGGCGGAGGGGAGTACGAGGGTTGACTGGTTCGGGCACGGGTGCGTGTTGGGGCTGACGTCGCCGGAGAATAACAGGACGTGTGGGGGAATAGAGGGAGGGACTGGCCAACGTTGGAGGGTACGTACGGTAGGGCGGCGGAGGCGCAGCCAGCCATGGGAGGCGGGAGCAGGCGGAGCCGACGGGGTGGTTTGGTTTGGGCGGCTGGAGGAAGAAGAAGACAAGAGATAGAAGATACACGAAAGATGTTGGATGTCAATCCAACGGCTGGTAGGCAGAATCGTTTGTTGACTGGCTAGTAAGTCGACACCACCTTGGATAGGCTATTTCCTCGCGGGTCCCAAATGTCAGAATCCAAATCTGTCACGGTCATGCAGCCTTTCCTATGAAAATTTACAGCCCATTTGATGTGCTAGTTCGAAATAAGTTTGTGGGTGCTGGTGGGGGCTAATCACTTGGCTTCTGTAATGCACAGTGAGCTCAAGCAGCCGGCGTGAGTGATGTTATTTCCCTTGGTTGTGATTTGTTACAATATTTCACTCTAAATTAAACGAATGGCAAGCCATTTGCCTTGTTTCAAAGAAAATATGACAGTCACAGCCGAGTTGAAAAGGGCAGGAACATCTAACTCCAGCTTACAAACTGTACAAAAGCACGAGGGTTGATTGTTCATCAGGTTTACAAAAAAACCCAGATTGAAAAGGGCAACAACATCTAACTCCAGCACTGTTTTCGGCAGTCACAGTCAAATGGATCGGTCAGGTCCATAGAATGAACATCCTGGGTCGTAAAATTTACTGGATTATGACCACAATATGTTGTAAATAGAAGCCCGGCACGTTCAGAAGCTCTTTTGCCCACCTGAAACTCCTTTTTTTGCTCTTCGACATACCCATCCGTCAAAACCATGCTGCTGATAAACTTAAGCCTGATGGACAATAGTAACCTCGCATTCAGCAGGAAGAATGTGACAAATCTTGTGTTTGCACGGTTGGCTACATATCGTTCTAGCGTTATTGTCTTCAATCGAATCTCATGAGAAGTGAGAAAATCCCGATGCTTACGAATCCACCGATTGGTTATAACTTTCTTACCCCGTCCTGTTGCCTAAATAGACATGAAGATTGAAAACAGTTAAGGTCTAAAAGAAGAGTGTCGAAAGAGCAACAGCTGAACGGTTAATTCTAGTACACTATATGCGGGCTTCCAATGTGCGTGAAATTATCACCTTTATATACAACTTCTCCAGACATGGAAAGCATTGCAGCAAGCCAATAATCTTGTTCAGATCAAAACTATTCATTTGGATATATAAGATCTTGACAGAATCCAGCACCATTGATAGGCCATCCATGGAGAAACTCTTCATTGAGCATAGAACATAATATTAGTACAAAATGTGTACTCCAAGATGATATATAAATTATGCGCAGAAATTTAAAATGCAGCTTATGGTTACAAGTGTAGATGATAATATAAAGTACCTGAAGAACTGTGGAGCCAAACACCATATTGAAATGAGCACAGAGATCATGTATTACACCCAAGGTCTCCAGTTTAGGCGCAGAGAGGACGGTTATTTGCAACGGTGAATAACTAGAATCAAGGATCAACCTTTGAAGTGAAGGGGCATCTTGGATGATGAGCTGCCTTCCGTCAAAAGAAATTCCAATTCTTACAAGGTTAGGCGACTTTATTTGGAGACAACCGATTCTAACTGTGAAAACAAGCACCAAGCACTCCAGCGCAGGGCAACTGGAGTGGATGATGCTGTGCAATGAGGCCTCCGATATACGAACCCGCACAAGTGAAAGTTTCTTGAGAAATGGGAGTCGAAGGTTTAGTACCAGATTGTCTGGTAGGTAGCACAGCGCAAAGGTGGCGGTGTGGAGAGAGGAGGAAAACCGCGAGATGGACATCGGTGCTGAGGGCACAAGTTCATGGCGTTCGGTATGTGGTATGTGATTTCCAGGGGAATAGTAGAACTCAAGCAGCTGTAGTTCTGTGAATTCAGGGGATTTCAGCCAGGCGTCCACCGTGCAGGGCATGGTATGCTTGCTCAGGTAGCATGACGGGATGCAGAGGCTTTGAACGGAGCCCTGGTGGGAGGAGATGATGGCTCTGGGGATTTCAAAATCATTGAAGAGAGATAGCTGACGACAGTCGAGATTAAGGGGCACGGCGCGCCATAGAGGGCGCCACCGAATTGAGAGGACTTGGGTGCGGCAGCAATCCTTGGTGGGGAGAAGCGAGATGATCTCCCCAAGGACGGCGTCCGGGAGATCGCTGATGCGGTCCACCCGAGATTCTACGGGTTCCTGGGATCCGGTGGGGGCGGGGTCGCCGCTTCTCCCCGCGCTGCCGGGTGCGGGATCTACAACAGGCGTCGCCGCTGGCGGGAGCCTCATCTTCTTGGCGCTGGGGTCAGCCGACTCCATTTTCCTCGAGGGCGTCGCGTCGCGCTCACGGATTTGAGCAGAGTAACGAATGACGAGCCTAGTTGTAGTGCGAGCGAAGAAGAAGGGGAGCTGGGGGTTTTCTGTAGGAGTGAGGAAGAAGGGGAGCTGGGGTTTTCTGTAGGAGTGAGGTGAGGAATTTGGGGGTACGAGTGGAGCGAGCTGACGTGAGGTGGGTGGGAGCGAGGAGGAAGAAGAGCACCCAGGTTTTTTGGGGGGGGGGTGTGCTGGGTGTGGGTAGCGCCTTTTGAATTGATTTTACTATTTACTAGTGTGGATTGGCTGTTTTGTCTTGGGCCCAGAGAAACAATTACTACTAGTACAGTGGAGACACTCTACAGCTACCCAGAAAAACAATTACTACTAGTACAGTGGAGACACTCTACCGCTTCTGGCTCCTCCTAGGTCATTGAAACGTCTCCCTCTACTGAATGCCGTTATACTTTTGTTCACCGACATGCGGGCCATGCAGCGCGCGGGCCCAAATGCCATCCACCAAATTAGAAGGCAGTATGCAGGCGGAGAGTCACCCCGGTCGTAGCGCGGCAGTAACGAGCCGTCGTATCACAAAACCCCACCTCCCCGCAGTCTAAGTTTGACGGACGAAGCAACCATCATTTCACTCTTCGCTGAATCCCCTTCTCCCTCACCGTCTTCAAGAAAGGCAACACTCGCATCTGCCACTGTTCTTCTCTCCCAACAAAGGGAAGGTAAGCGGATCCGTGATGTTGGTATATTTTCGTTCAGAGAAAAAAAAGAACTTTTGCAAAGCAGTAACCGATCCTCACTCTCTTTTTTGTTTCATTGTCATTGCGATTGTGTTTTCCTTTCAGTGGTCTCCTAGTATTCGTCAGTTTCATGATGGACCAAGGAGAACCAGGCAAAGATCTGCCGATATTGGAGCAGACGCGGGAGGCTGATCCCCACGAGACAGAGAGCTCCAAGAAGATGGAGGCAACCACCGAGCCGACCCCAGATACGCTCACGGCCACTACTGAGATGGTCAACGCCCCGTTTGAGGTTACAGCCCCCGTGGCACTGCAGGAGCAGTTTTCCCCCTTCGAGGATGTGTCCCCCCCCCCGCTGAGCTGCCCAAGGTGATTTCCTTCTTTGCCGATCTCGATTGTGGTTTTTCATCTAAGTATGTGGTGATTTTTTTAGAAAAGGAAGTATGTGGTGATTAATAATGCAAAATTTTATTAGCTTCGATGCCATGCTATACATAGTGGTTTAAATAACTTGTGTTTCTTATACTGAAAAGTAATTCAGAATTTGTTTCTGTTTCAATTAGAGCCCTGATGCAGACAAGGATTGTGTGGTTGTGCATGTCACTCGCTATGAGGCGGACGACCTGAATATACGCACTGGGAAAACAGAGTTCTTAGGCTGTTGGATCCTGGAAGCCATTTGCGGTTATACCAATGAAGAGGTGTATTCCAGCCTCACTGTTGTCAGGCGTGTTGTCCAGGGTGTACTGAAGCACAAGAAGTTCAAAGCTACTCCTTCGTTTGTGAGGCATACTGTTCTTGTCAAGCTTACGCAGGAAGATGACGTGGCATGCCTCCACAAACAAGTTTATCAGTGGCAAGGCCACAAGGTTGTCTTCATGAAGGTTCACAGGATTGAGCTGCTGCGGGACGTCCTCGATGATGTTCATGGCAAGGTCCGTCTTGTGTCCAGCCCAAATTAGATCGAGGCATGAAATAGTTGCCCCAGCTAGTGTTTAATAGTAGTTTGGATTGTGTCTAATTATCCGAACCTTGCCTGTTATCGACCCCTCTGGGGCTAGTACTCTGTTTGAATCCGTCTATGGGAACTGCTGCTACTTTTGTGTGCCCGTGAATCATGTGAGAACCATCGTAATTGTTGCCGAAACAGATGCGTCCTCACTAGTTTTTTCATGAATATGGCATGGTAAGACATAAGTTGTCACGGTTTATCATACGAGCAGTGTGTGTTTTGATGAAATAGAGCACTCGTTCGAGAACCGTGCGCCGACGTATACATAAGTACTTGTAAACACTGTTGGTGCTACCCCACTTGTAAGCAGTTGTGCAAAACACGGCACATTGGCTCAGCTCGCTTCAACACTAGGCTATCGACCAGCTAACAATCAACAATCTGCTGTCTGACATATAAGCAACTATGTATCTTGTTACAGTGGTTCATGCAGTTAATTGAGGCCACAATGTAATAAATTCCAAACGTTCACACGCTAGTCCAGCGCTCATGTGGAACACTCACATTAAACTCGTCTTCATAAAAATCTTGAAAAGCATAAGTTAAGCAGTTTTATACATCTCAATGATTCATAGAACATAACAAACATATACTAGTTCACAGCAAAAGACAAAGTTGTGAGAAGGTTTACAAATCAGGAAAAAACAAGCAAGGCTTCTCTGAGCAAAGGGCCTCCCGGCAGGCTTAAATTTCCTGGAGTTCACTCTGGTTTTTTCTTGTTGCCACCATCCAGGGTTAGGTTCTCTCATTCCAGAATAACCAATTATAATTGTGGTCTCAGCTGGAATGCTGAACTGAACCATGCAGTGTACTGACCAGTTGAAATGCTTGTGCATTCCACTAAATTTAAGCACCGCTATTTGCAGAAATAAGCAGACCACAATGCCTCTTGTCCGCGCACCTGTCCAAAAAACCGCCGTGCAGCCGTGCCAGCTAGTCCTCGGTCCATGGATGAACTGGTAGAAAGTGCATTCCGGACTAGGATGCAGTTGTTTTCGCTCGTCCCTGCACTGCAATCAGGAAGTAAAACGTACGAATCAGCTTCTTTTAGATTGCGTTGGTCATTCTACCTTAGTTACTACCAATGTAGGGATACCTTGAAGACGGGAGGTTAGACGACGGCAACGAGGGATAGCCATCTCATTTTGCGCAGTTGTACTAAAACTGAGGTGTGTGCTTTTGATTGCGCGGATAGAAACGATACGGAGACAGACATCCCGAAACGATATGGAGACAGACATCCCTGTTTGCGCAAATACGAAATACGGTTATTTAAACAGTGACAGATATTACTACTTTCCCCCGTTTCCTCTTAGAACCAAGTCCTAGATTCATGCTACAGCTTTCCCACTTTCTTCCCTGTTTGAACCAACGCTTTGAGTTGACTGTATGAACTAGCTTTACTTCTAATAATAGTAGAAGTCTAGGTGGCTTTGGAACAGCGGACGGAAGTAGAAAAGGATCCACACGAAGGGGGAAGAGCTGGGGCAGTAGAGCAAGGCAGGTTTCGAAGGAATATATACCTGAGGGTCGTCGGCATGTGGCAAAGACGGCGTCGGGAGGCCGCATCTTGGCCACAATACCGCAGGGAGGAAGAAGGGGTCGGAGGCCCTCCCGAGCCGGCGCTCTCTCGGAGAGAACGGCACGGCCGCCGATCGGGACGCGCGGGCAGCCGTTGGTCTCCTCCCTCGCCGCCGACGACAGCGTGAACGATGCACCTACACCCCCTGCCCCGGTCGAGGTTGTCCGGCCGGATTTGTGACCAGCCGTGAGCTGAGAGAGAGAGTGTGGCCACCTATGTCTTGCTTAGATCTGGAGAGCATGAGAGAGTGAACGAGAGGAACCCTAGTAAAGCAAGCGCTAAGGCTCCTGCTTTTATATATAGTGGAGTGATTTTGTTGTACCGGCTTCAAAAAAATGCGCTCCTACGTGTACCCGCGAGTGGGTGTGAGAGAACTAGTGCGTGCGTGCACCGCTTCTCTTCGTGAGAGTACAATATATACTATGCCCAAAGAACGTTCGCCGCAAGAGTAATAGTATAAGTGTGTGACGTGTGAGCTAAAATAAAATGTGCGCGCCGTCTTTTGTTTTTTAGAAGTTCTGAGGGTAGGGTGTGAAGAGCACATATGTGCGTGACGTCTACCTGCAGATAGACGATGGGTGCCACGTGCGAGTCTGCGAGAGGACTCGGGAGAGTCGTGACTCGTGAGGGTGCGTGTGCGTGAGAGAGAGGGGGGCACGTATCAATGCAATGCATGTGTCCGTAAATCATTATCCGACAAACGTTCGCCACAAGCCTTTTCCTGACGAACGCCGTAAGAACCGTTAGATCGGCATCCGACAGTGTCAGTTTTGCCATGTCATTTAACAGAACAGCCACTCCTCCTACACACAAATCTTCCACGTGAGTGTTAGCAACTGCCGTATGCTCCCTCCGTTCCGAAATGCAGTGCATATAGCTTTATTGAAAATTAGAACCTCGCAAACTTTTACCGAGTTTTCGTGTACCAAATTGCACATGTAGAATACCCTGTATATATCATTTCATTCATCTTCGAGAGGTAACTATAAAGATGGGTGAGGAGTCTACAAAGAAAGACCATCGTATCACCCGCAGCAATTTCAACCATCCTTTAGTGTCGAGGAATATCATAGGAACTCTATATGATATGATTTTTATAGGATTTTTTCCTTTAGAGCCAATTGGTTCATAGGAATAGATTCATATACTCTACATTTCAAAGGAAATAAACATGATATCATTTCTATAGCTTTAGAGCCACTTGGTTCATATGAATGGATTCCTATACTCCCTTAATTTCAAAGGAAAATAAACATTAGCGTATATTCAATAGAAAAGTTCCTATGATATGAACCAAATTACATCTCTTTACTAATCCCTCCTCATAGGAATTGAGATACATGTCATCTCTAGATTCAATAGAAAAGTTCCTATGATGTGAACCAAATGACATCTCTTTTCCAATCCCTACTCATAGGAATTGAGATGCTCCATGTCATCTCTTTCCCTACAACTTCCATGTATACATCTTCTATTCCTAAATAGATAGTACAACCCACTAGTAGCTTTTTTCCAAAACATGCAACTATGGCACAAGAACTATATAGTGTGCCAATAACTTTGAAAGATGGTCGCTGGATGAAGCTAACCCGACAGTGCAGAGATGGGCAAATCCGAGCACTACTGGCCGTTGGATATCATCAACATTCCACCAGATCTGCCACATGTACAATTTAGAAGACTCCATGGTTGAACTTAAGCATAATGCACAAACCTCAAAACACAAGCACTTCTCCTTTGTTCTAGAATCTTCTGTATCATAATTGATTATTTTTTCTAAATGAATTGCCATTATTTGTTTTTTACTTTATGATTTACAATGCACAACCCCATGAATCTTAACATTTTTATAAAACTAATTGATTTTGAATGAGATGAACTATAAGAACTAAACGAACATCTACATCATGCATATATGACTCAAAGCTTTACATGCTATAGTGTGTATTTATTCATAATTTGGTTTCGAAATCTCATGCGTTCAATACATGTGTACCTTACTAGTTTTGAGTAGAGTAGCAAATTTTACGCGGCCCCGGGTATATCAAAATGCAGGGCCCATGCATCATTGCCTTTCGGTCGAACCTACGTCCACAATTTTTTGTACGTGCTATATCTCCACTGGTCCCCGAACCCAAAATGCTGCCTCGTTCCCGTAAAACCAAGCGGCCCACACATATTTAAGGCGTCGACTCGAACCCGTTTACTACGACGTGGACCCACATGCTGTAGTACTCCTACAAACCCTACCGCCGCACTCATCATCGGTTTTCTTCAAGAGGACGAGGGAGAAGCCGATTTGTAGTGGAGGCGCTTTCAAAAAAAGGATCTGTAGTGGAGACCCCTACCCTAGGGTGCCCTAGGTAGCTGCCGCACGCATCATTGTTTTCTCTTTTCTTTATGCTCTTGCGTGCTAGAGTGAAATGATGGTTGCTTCGTCCGTCCAGCTTAATGCGGGAAAGGTGGGGCTTTGTGATTTGACCCCTCATCGCTCATTTTCTACTACTGCGGCGCTACGACCGGGGTGCCTCCAATTCCAACTGCTGCTCCGAACTGTAATTTGGTGCATCGCACGTGGAACAAGACGGTGGATGAGCCACATGTCTGCCAAAGGGGTCCTGTTAAGTGTGTCGCCATTTCGTGTGTGGACTGACCCTGCTTGAGTTGCTACGCCAACACGACAGGAGCAACCTACCACTTGGTTTTGCTCCTTGGTGAATCCCGACTATATTGATCTAAAAAGATACGTGCTGAACTACCCTCTCCGTCTCGGTTTTTACTTGTTAGGCGTCTCGTTTATAGGTCTGATGTGCTTCGTAGGTCATCCATTTGACTAACTAAATATGATTACTATGTCACAAAAAAGTATATATTGCACTTCTTATTGTTGATATGTGAAGAAACAAGCAAACGATGGTAGAAGTTAATGCACCGCGCCTTAGCTATTTTGGATTTATTTGGTTTTCGTAAGATGACCTTGCAAGGGGCTGAATGGTTGGGTTCAGAAATTGACATTTTTAAAGCCATGAATGTGAGTAAACAAAGAGAATATGCTGAAGATGAACATCACCCAACAATCAGTCGAATCAATGCACTTGCATGCATGACTATGTGAGCATGACTGGTGGTCCCGTCTTAAATAATTAGCTCATCTCTTATATTCAGCCAAACACATGAATTGAATGGTTCAATCCCAAAAAATTGAATGGTCCCAATCCATTCATACGATACCTTCAACCAAACGCATCCGACGGAGGAGTAGTTGTATTTAAAAGTCGAGGGCGGGGCTTTTCCTGCCCGGTAGGCGGCGGGACAGTTCCGCCTAGTCGGTTCGACAGAGACGCGAGAAGACGAGGGAGTAGGCTGCTGCAAACGTAGGGCTGTGTGATTTGACAGCGAGTTACTGCTGGACAGGTGGGGCCCGTGATTTGACTTGCCATTATCATTTTAACTGCGGCGCTACGACCGGCGTGAGTCTCCCGATTCCTGACCACCTCCATACAGGTGCCTCTCCCAATGCTCCACCATGTAGTAGTAGAGGCTGGCTCTTGCATGAGAGCCCACTTCTCCACTTTTTCCTTGCCTCTCTTTCCTCCACATATGCAAAAATGCCATGTAAAGCGCACTATTGTACTTACTTGCTCCTACATGTGCTTAAGCTTGCCACATAGGCATAAAGTCTGATGTGGCAAGTTAATCAAGAAGAGAGAGACTAGTTTGGTGACCCAAGGAAGAAACGGTGCTAAGCGCGTGTACCTAGGTGAAAAGACAATTTTGAGTCTATAGCTAATTAAATGAAGCAAACTTAGCAATACCATCTCATTGGAAGAGGTCACTCCTTGGCAAATGCAATAAATACTAGTACTCCCTGTGTCCCATTATATAAGAACATTTTTGACACTACACTAGCTAGTGTCAAAAATGTTCTTATATTATGGGACGGAGGGAGTACGAAGAAAGAGATAGAGAGGAGTAAAAAATACACTTATAGCCAACCTTGTTGTACTATGAGTGACTAAGTGATGACTATGTATGACATGCCAACATCAGATAGCCTAACGCACCGTGTTAAATCTCCAAGGGCGCGACCATGTGAGCGACGCGACGGTCGTGGTAGGCGCGACCATGATACGGGCTGCTGGCAGCCCTTGGATCTGAGATCAAACGGTCGCATGCTAAGTTCCTGAAAATTTTAAGAATAACCCTCCAGGATAGGATATTCACCCATAGGTCTAGAATCACGCCATGCAACCGTTCGATCTCAGATCCAAGGGCTCTCGGAAGCCCGTATCATGGGAGAATGGAAAGCCACTACCCTGCCGTTCGCACGCTGGCAGTTTGCTCCTACTCTTTCCCGCACGTCCTTTAATACTACGGTGGTTCACTCCTAGTCGTCCCGTCCATTCACATTACGGCAGTTCCGCTAATCCTAAACCTCCTCCCAAATCCATGGCATCCCAAATCTCCCCGATCGGTGGTGAGTACAAGGTTAGCACCATCACCAGCGATGAGTTCGACGTCATCTACACCCGTACTTCCGCGACGGTGAAAGGATGCCTTTCTCGCTTCAGACGCATGTTCGAAAACTCACATGATGAGTGGGTCGCTGGGCTAGATGTTGAGTACACCACAGTCGTTGGACGAGAGAAGGATCTAAAGGACAAAGAGAGGAAGAAGCCCACTGTGATCCAGGTTTGCGTACATAATGTTTGATTGGTCTACCACATATGCCATGCCGACGTTGAGTGCCAGGATTTTAAGAACTTCCTCGAGGACAAAACAGTCAATCCATCGATAGTGGAGTACTACTGTACAAAAGTATACATTTTTTAAAAGGCTAGCGTACTGTTCATCACATATATATATCTAGTTAAATTATCAACCTAGAACGACGTGCATGACATGTAGTAAACCGATCCGGAGGAAGTATAGTAAAAATGAGGTGATTTTACCCAGCGATCGGTGGGGGAGCATGGCCTGTCATGTGGTCCACGTGTCATGATGTACCAAGGCGATGCGCGTGTCCCTCTTGAGGCAGAAGCAATAGTAGTACGTGGTTTGAGATGATGTCGAACCGAAGTGTGAAATAATGGTTGCTTCATCCGTCTGGGAAGGTGCGGCATTGTGATTTGACGTCTCATTGCTCATTACTAACACTGGGCTGGTATGAGTGGGGTGCGTCACCCCTACTGTTCTGCACTGTTAATTGGTGCTTGACACGTCGACCCGGTTGCTATATGTCCCACATGTCGGTGACAGGAAGTACAGAATTCATGAAAGGGAGCGTCAACGGAGGAGTATACTACAGAATTCATGAAAGGGAGCGACTTAGTTTTGGAAAAATCTGTTTTTACGGGGTACGTACCCACTAGGGTTTATAGGGCTCATCTAAAAACATTCGTTTTTCCGTTTGATAAGTCTCAATTCTAGTACTATACTAGTAGTAGTACCATTACATGTTGGATTTCGAGGTGCGTTAGATCACCCGACGCAAGCAATGTCAAGAGGAAACTAACCAATGCATGTACAAGTTCATGGAAATTTAGTGGTCATTCATACATTCGTTCTAATTAATGCCTCGGTAAACATAACTTCTTGAGAAAAACGAGCGTACTGTGCAAACTACGAAATTAATTCGACCACTCACCGTCTACCTTGGTTGGAGAGATTTTGAAATTGAGCCATAAACTGGAAAGGAGGGAGTAGTAACTTTTGTCTCGATTACTATTTGTGGCCTTGTATAGATGCAAAATGTATTTTTTTATAGTGGCCTTTTATAAGTAAATAGAGGGAGTACTAACCAAAGTACGTAGTAGGGACGAGGAGTAAACGGAGGGAGTAGTAAAATGTTCTCCTCGTGCTGCGAGCCACCACGCGCGTGGGCGAGGGAGCGGGCGTAAAGGCGTACAGTAGTACTCCAGCTTCACCTCATCCTGTGAGCCACCGCGCCCGTGGGCGGGGGAGACGATGTACTAAGCAAGCTTCTCCTTGTTCTGCGAGTTGACGGGACACATCAAAAGTACTCCAGTGTATAGAGCCTTGCCTCTAAGGTAGGCCCCACATGGTTTGCCTCTTTTTTTAATTTAACATAACGCGTCAAGTCGCAATTTGTTTGTTCACCCGTGGTAGACGATCCTCCCTCCACCAAGTGGACAACCAGTACACGTGCCAAATTACCACGTGGGCTGCCTTTTTCGTACAGAAATGAGCTCCACCGTGTACCCGCGTGGGTGTGGTTGGGAAAGAGACGGGAGTATGTGCGCCGTGCGTACACCTCTTCTCTTCGTGCACGTCCCCCACCTACGTGGGTGTGTGAGAGAGAGATACAAACCTAGACATAATGCGCCGTCCATCCCCATGCCTCCGCCCAGTCCGACCACCAGTCACCACCACGGCACCACGCCCCACTCCTCCTCACGTTATCTCTCATATTCCTCCCTCCATTTTTATATACAAGGGGCCACTATCAAAATTACAATTTGCAGATATACAAGGCCACTAACACTAATCGATGCAATATTAATGGTGTTTGCCTCGTGGTACTAGCAAAGGAGGACATTAATTATCCCTTGCATGCATGCGGGAGTTTGTAAAAAAATGCATCTTGATGTTCCGTGCAATGCACGGGCATCTTGCTAGTCCATGAAAACAACACATGGAAAAATTCCACGGTGAACGAGGGATTTGAATTTGTTGGGAGGGGTTGTTTGGATCTTGCCCGGGGTAGCCAAAATATTGGCGACCCTTTTGTCCACCGGTACCTTTGCCACCGATGAACGAGGAACGGCTCGGGTGCTCATGCTGTCATGCATCCTCAAGCGCGCATGTTGGAGACGAGCTCACACGAGCTGTGTTTTTTGTCCCACAACACCGCCCGAGCCGCCCGCAGACCAACCAACGACCCGCAAATTATGCCATCCAACCGTAGTCGCACACATTATGACAGCAACTCAACCAACCGGACGAAATTCACGC
The DNA here is from genome assembly GCF_018294505.1 of Triticum aestivum. Lineage (NCBI taxonomy): Eukaryota > Viridiplantae > Streptophyta > Magnoliopsida > Poales > Poaceae > Triticum > Triticum aestivum. The sequence continues at coordinate 550,669,121 of NC_057813.1, read as the reverse complement.
AAACACGTAGACAAACTGATACTCATTCACGCAACCACCGGAGTATTTCATATAAACAACGACGGAAATCATACAAAATACCAGATTTTCACACAAACATGACGGATTTCATTACATTCAAATGAACTACACATTGCTAGTTCTGGACAGCACAGGTATATAATACATGGCCTAAATGGTCGCCCGCCGATCGATTTGTGTTCCTCATGTCCGGCGGCATGATCACCGAACTGCCGAGAGCCCCAGAGGTATATGCTTCAGCGCAAAGGACGGCTCGCTTCCCCACTGCCCAACCGATATCATTGGCTGGTGCCGAAGATGATGGTGGCCGGCACCGGTTCGAGTTCATCACCGGCCACTACTTCGCCATGGCCGGCACTGGCTCGAGTTCATCCTAACATTGACCTCTTCCGTGGAGCCCATGCGGGGTCGACGAAGGTCCTTGCAACAAAAGGATCTGGCAAGACACCTACTGTGTACGCCGGCGTCGCCTCCACGGTGGCCTTCATGGGACCCAAGCGGCGGCGGCCTCCCGTGTTCTACTTCTCCTTGATGATGGCAGCGGACGCGGAGGCACTGACCACCAACTCGTCGCTCTCCGCGCACCCGGCTTTTGTCGCTGCTTGCATGGCGCGACCGCCGGCATGGGAGTCTCGGCCATAGAAACGGGAGACGCGGTACGAGGCGGCGGCGTGGACGGCAGCAACGACGCCCGTGCGCCGCTCCTCGTCGAGCTGGCCTGGAGCGGCGAGTTGCTGAACCGCGCGCCGCCTTGGGGTGGCAACTGGCTCCATCGGGCAAGGGGAGGGAGGTGGATCAGCGAGCTGCATAGCTCGTATCTGGCGGGCTACCCAGCCGGATTGGATGCGGAATAACTACTCTTTGTAAGCCATTGTAAGAGTGGACAAAATGGTGGAGGGGATAGGGGAGTGGCGGAGGTGTGCGATTCTTGGCCGACGTTTGGCCTCGTTTAAATAGGAGATTAAATAGACGGCGGACGGGAGGAGCTGGGCCGGCGTTGCGTTTAACCTCGGCTTCCACACGGGCGGGTTTCATGGAGGCGTTTGAATGCGGCACGGAGGCGTGTTCAGCCGGGCGTGCCGCGAGTGGCGCCCTCGACTCTGGCCTAGGACACTGCACCATTCTTCCACTGATGTGTGGGCTCTTTGGGTGCATGGCCTGCATGTCAGTGACCCAACACAGGCAGCGCACAGCAGAGGAACCTTTGGTGGGCCAGGGCGGTCAGAAGCGGGCATTTCATAAACCGATGATTGTTCATTGAGTGTGGCGTCATCTTTTTCATGTAGTTAAGCGTGTGTCTTGCGTCGTGTGTTGTGTGCATGCAGGCATGCTTGTGTTGCGTGCATGAAAGGGTGCGTTTCAGTGTTGCATGCATGGGTGCGTACGTGCAAGGGTGCGTTTTAGTGTTGCATGCATGGGTGTGTACGTGCGTGTGTTCGTGAGTGCATGTGTACGTGTCAGTGTTGCATGCCAGCATGCGTGCGTGTGTATGTTATGTGTACATGTCAGTGTTGCACGCCTACATGCGTGCGTGTCTTGCGTGCGTGCATGTGTACGTGCGGGGTGAGGCTACACGTCAGTCGACTGACTTTTTCATCTCTGGTCATTAGATTTTCCAGCCATTGGATACGAAATCAAGGGCCTCCAGTTTATCATCAAACTCTACCCCCCCCCCTCCCCCCGAGCCGCCAGCCACCACCGGCCGAACCGCCCGCCCCCGCCGCCCGTGGCTGGCCGCCCTCCCCGAAACCACTCCCCACCGCCGGTCCGCCGCTGGACCTTCGAGAGAGTGGGCCAGCATATATGATCTTGAGATTTAGGTGCCTCGTAGTCGAGTTGAACGTCTCCTCCCACTGAATGTACATCACCAGAAAATACTGAAATTAACACAAGATAAATACGAGCACCGGGACTTTAACTTGGTGGGCTCGAGAAACCACTGTCCTCTAACCATCCAACCACATGTTGGTTAGCACGACAAAATGTATGTTGTGACCATGATGAGCTTATTCTGAAGTCCAGTGACCATATCGTGCTTTTGCTTCAAATACAATGACCGTAAGTGTCGTCAACAAAATACGGAGGACGCATCAAATGCAAAGTCCGTCAGTGTCATCAACAAAATATGGAGACGTATCGTGAGCTAGATACCGTTGTACTATTGTATATGCTTATTTTCTTAGTGGCCGATTGCGTGTGTGGTGCGGTGGGCACATCATTTCTAGTTGTGGTGGGTCAACATGAAGACTCATGGGTCGGTTCCATCCTGCACCACACATAGGTTGGACCGAGACGTGTTATACGGAGACCCATGTGGAGGACTCGGCATACAACACGAAGCTACCAGAGTCACGGAGGACTCTATCCCCACTGGTGATAAGCCGACTATATATGATTTGTAACCCTAGGCCCTTAGTATGTTATACAAGCTTGGGGGCTAGTTCGTCGATAGTATACACACACGCACAATGCCTGTTATTCACGTGTACTTTGTACACACCCCTAACACTAATATACAGTACCAGGAGTAGGCTCTTTCTTCAACTGCAAGGGTCTGATCTGAACTAGGGTAAAACTTTGCCTCGTATTACCATCCAGCCTAACAGCCAGGGATATCCTACTGAATGATATGATGAAATCATATCTGCCAACTACTATTAGAGAGGTGTGTCGGGGGGGGCAATGTGTGCGAGAGAGGCCTAAAGATAATGTGTGTGCGGGAGACACGTAGGCACATATATGTGCCTATAGAGGGCTAGTAGAGACCGTGCATGTGTATATATGCATGTGAGAGAAATAGTGTTTTCCAACTGAGATTAGTGAAAAGAGTGGTACATAGTAGTCAGAAAGAGAGATAGAGAAACAGAGAGAGCATGTGCGTGAGACACCCCGACACTCTGAGAGAGATTGTGAGCATGTGTGAAAGAGAAATGCCGATGCATATAAAGTGTGTGCACTTATGCGTTAGATAGAGAGATATCTACGTGTAAAAGGTGGTTCTATGCATTAAATTAAAATATAAATGGCATTATTATTTTTGGATGAGATCATGAATTTTGCAAAATTGCGTATGGACGAAAATCGGTCTATCAGACACCCATACTCCATTGAATTCTAGCATGTGCATGTGTTTATTTCATATTATCGATCCGTAGAGTGAGAGCGGTTTGAAATACAGGCAATGGATGCTTTTGCAATTCATATATAAACATTAATTAGTGCACTCCATGTTGTTAGTGTGAAGCACTTTATACATCTGTCACTTGCATGGATACATTCCAAATTGCTAGCTATGAAATAAAATACATGTCGAATTCAACATAAAGGGGGTTTCGAAGATTCAAATTCATAGGAAGTGCATTCATCTATTTGAACCCGAGATAATGGCATTTGTAAATTAGATGTAAAAGGGGGCATCAATCTTTGTTGTGAGTTTGAACATGGTATATATACTCATACGCATATCTAACTTTTTTTTGCAACCAAGGAGATTATACCTGGTACCATGCATGAACTGAGGTAAGTTGCATATTTTTTAATATATACTCATGTACAATGTATATTAAAATGTACCCCCTCCATTCCAAAATAATCGTAGCTTTAGGATTTTCAAGAGTAAAGATTTGTGATGTTTGACAAATCCTGAAAGTTCAATTCAAGAGAACCGAAAACGTTAATGCTTCTGCTCCCAAATATTGAATGAAGCGCCAAATAGGCCTCTAGTCACCCGAAACCGCGCGAGACTAATGTTTTGGTGGTAGGAAATTACTGTCCTGACTCTGGCCCGTGTAGCCTATCGGCCCGATGTCCAAAGGTCTAAACCGGGGTAGGTTTGTAACTTCACCAAGACGCCAGTCTCAACCGCCTCCGAGAAGCATCCATACGCCGTGGGCGCCTAAACACCCATGCGCTCGGACGAAATCTATCCTGACCACATTTGGGACACCTGACATGACTGTCCTACCCCCAACCCGCAATATGACCAAAATTTTAGATGGGGGCAAAGTTTGTAACTTTCCCCGAATTTCAAACAAGCGTGTCTCAAACCGAAACATTGTTCCCCCTTAGTTCCCCGCCTCACTCAGTTTCCCCATTCATACTCCGTGGGCGCGAAAACACCCTCTCCACCATGTACGATCATCACGTGAGATGGGGTAGTCACCAATGGTGAACATCTCTGTGTTGATCATATCTACTATATGATTCACATTCGATCTTTCGATCTCCAGTGTTCCGAGGTCATGTCTGTACATGCTAGGCTCGTCAAGTTTAACCCAAGTATTCCGCGTGTATAAATCTGGCTTACACTCGTTGTATATGAACATAGAGTCTATCACACCCGATAATCACGTGGTCTCTCAACACGACGAACTGTAGCAATGGTGCATACTCAGGGAGAACAATTTTACCTTGAAATTTAGTGAAGGGTTCATCTTATAATGCTACTGGCATTCTAAGCAAAATAAGATGCATAAAGGATAAACATCACATGCATTCAAAAATACGTAACATGATATGGCCATCATCATCTTGTGCTTTTGATCTCCATCTCCAAAGCATCGTCATGATCTCCATCGTCACCGGCTCGACACCTTGATCTCCATCGTTGCGTCGTGGTTGTCTCGCCAACTATTGCTTCTACAACTATCGCTAACGCATAGTGATAAAGTAAAGCAATTACATGGCATTTGCATTTCGACAACCATAAGGCTCATGCCGGTTGCCGATAACTTTACAAAACATGATCATCGCATACAATAACGTTTATCACATCATGTCTTGACCATATCACATCACAACATACCCTGCAAAAACAAGTTAGACATCCTCTTCTTTGTTGTTGCAAGTTTTACGTGCCTCCTACGGGCTTCTAGCAAGAACCGTTCTTACCTATGGCAAAAACCACAATGGTGATTCGTCAAGTTTGTTGTTTTAGCCTTCTTCAAGGACCGATCATAGTCAAATTTGATTCAACTAAAGTAGGAGAAATAGACACCCGCCAGCCACCTTTAGCAAAACTAGTTGCATGTCTATCGGTGGATCTGGCATCATGTACGTGGACATGTAAGGTTGGTCCGAGCCCCTTCATCCAACAATACCGCCGAATCAAAATAAGACTTTGGTGGAGCAATATGACGATCACCATCCACAACTCTTTGTGTTCTTCTCGTTCATATCATCTATGCATAGACCTGGCTCGGATGCCACTGTTGGGAAATGTAGAATGCAATTTCAAAAAAAAAATTCTACGCTCACGCAAGATCTATCTAGGAGATGCATAGCAACAAGGGGGAGAGTGTGTCTATGCAACCTTATAGACCGTAAGCGGAAGTGTTTCACTACACGGTTGATGTACTCGAACTTTCTTCGCGATCCACCAATCAAGTATCGAACATACGACACCTCTGAGTTCTGCACACGTTCAGCTCGGTGACGTCTCTCAACATTTTGATCCAGCAAGGCGTCGAGGTAGTAGATGAGTTCCGTCAGCACGATAGTGTTGTGACGGTGATGGTGAAGTGATCCATGCAGGGCTTCTCCTAAGCACTGCGAAGATATGACCGTGGGAGTAAACAGTTGAGGGGGCGCCGCACATGGCTAACAATTAATGTTGTGTGCTAGGAGTGCCCCCCCCCAAGTAGGTGTAGGGAGGAGCATCCAAGGGGTGCACCCCAAGTAGGCCGAATCCTACTTGGGGTCTTCCCCAATTCGGCCTCCCCCCTTCCATAATTGCTGGAGGGGGAAGGAAAGATGAGGGAGGAGGGAAGGAAGGGGGAGGCCGAATCCCCCCTTTCCTTCTCCCTTCCCCTATTTCCTTTCTCCTCTGGTTTGCCCCATATGGGAGGCGCACCAGCCCCTGGTGGCTGGTGCATTTCCCCTCTTGGCCCAAAAGGCCCATATCTTTTGCTGGGGGTGCCCGGAACCCCTTCTGATGACCTGATATGTACCCGGTACCCTCTAGAACACTTCTGGTGTCCGAATACTATCGTCCTATATATCAATCTTTACCTCTCTACAATTTTGAGACTCCTCATCATGTCCGTGATCTCATCCGGGACTCCGAACAACAATCGGTCATCGAATCACATAACTCATATAATACAATATCGTCATCGGACGTTAAGCGTGCAGACCCTACAGGTTCGAGAACTATGTAGACATGACCGAGACACCTCTCCAGTCAATAACCAATAGCGGAACTTGGATGCCCATATTGGCTCCCACATATTATACGAAGATCTTTATCGATCGAACCATTATGACAACATAAACTACTGCAGGATGCTACTAACGCGACACTACGATCAGAGACCCTTCGAGAAACTGTGTGCGATGCAATAATCGCAAACGATGGTGTCAGAGAACCGCCAAAAATGTCCAAAACATTTGCGATGACCGATGCATCAAACATGGTTCTAATTTTAGTTGTGTGTGCGATGCAGGGCATACGGTTGACCCAGCAGAACTATTTGCGATCAGGAAGAACAACAGAAACAGGCAACCATATCAATGTGTGTGTGATATACGGCATACAGTTCCCTCCGATGAGTTGTGTGCTATTAGGGAATGCAACAGAAATGGTCAGCCAGATCAAGGTGTGTGTGATATACGTCATACCGTTCACTCGGACAAACAGTTTTCGATTAGGCAAGAGAACAAAAATGGTTCATCTTAACAAGATGTGTGTGATATGCGGCATTTGTGATCAGCCAAAGAATACAAATGATTCGTGTAAACTAGATGTGTGTGATATGCAGCAAACAGCCCACACGGATGAACTGTTTGCGATGAGAAATTATAACACAGAGGGTTACTATAGTAAGTTCGTGTGTGATTCTATTCGTACAAAAAACTTTGAAAAAAATGCAAACTAGTTGCTTGCGTATAAACAATTATCAAAAAGTAACGGAATAGACTGTCGGCGTTCTGGGAATGGGGGTCCCCAGACTTGCCTGCCTGCGGCCTGCGGCGTTGCTCAAAGGGGGCCCAGCACGGCCCATCTTCATCAACACAAGCTCAAGACCCTCGCGAGGGGCCAAGCCTCACGGGGCGGGCGACAAGGAGCTTCCTCAGGCACGGCCTCATCAGGCTAGCTCACGAGGAGGCGGAGAGTTCAAGGCGGGGTACCTCGCGAGGTGCCCATGACGCAAGCCATGACGACCAAGGGCGCCAGCCGGGCGCCAGCCCGCGAAGTGTCCTTCTTTCCTCTTTTGTGCAAGGGGAGCAAGCGCAGGAGAGAGCATCAAGCAAAGGCATCCATTTCGGTGCAACAAGACCAAGACCAGTCCAACAGCAGGATAGAGGTCACCGTGGAGCCCAAGTCGGCATCACCACCAGAGCCTTTGACAGGCGAGGACCAACTTTAGTCAGGATAAGTGTACTAGATGTTCCCCTTTAAAATGGCCAATTGTTGGCGCCCTTCCCGCTTAATATTTGGGAAGAGGCCCAGGGCCTTCGCCTATAAATAGGACTAGCCACCCATGGGGTAGAGGGATAGAGAGGAATCTGGAGATAAGATAGGCACTTAGAATCAAAGGGACAACGCCACCACAAGAACAGACCCTCGCGAGGCTGTTCTTCCTTGTATTGTTCATCATCAGCCCAAGAGGCAATCCACCACGCCACACACTGGAGTAGGGTATTGCACCACAATGGTGGCCTGAACCAGTATAAACCCTGTGTCTCTTGTGTTGTTCTTCTCGTAGTTTAGATCCTAGCGATTCGGCGAGGACTGGTAGGTAGAAGACGAAACATCCATGCGCACCCCACTGTCCGAACCTCAAGGGTCTGCCGGAACTCTAAATCCGACATTTGGCGCGCCAGGTAGGGGTGCGCCGGAATTCGTCTTCCGTCGCCTTGCTCTTCTCCGACTGTCGTGTCCATGGCTGACGCTCGTCGGGCTGCTCGCGCCGCTCGAGTCGCCCGGATGGCTCCCGTCGGCGGGCGCCCTCGTCGCTCCCCGTCGCCCGCCGTCAACACCGCCATCGGCCCGGCGAGGAACGAGCAACGAGTATCGCCCCTGCATCCCTCCGTGGCCTCTTGAAAAGCCGCGCGACCTCTTCCTCGCCCGCCACGCCGCTTCGGCCTCCCCGGTCGTCGCGGCTCTCCTGGGCGGCTCGCAGGCGCCGCCCTCCAGTCACCATGTCAAGTCGTTCATCCGCCAGGTCGGCGCCACCTCCGCACGGTAGGGGGCTTCCCGGGACCGGCCGGAGCCGTAGGCCAGGCTAGCCTTCAATTCGGAAGACCACCCCTCCAACTCGGCCTGCTCGGGTGCGCTCCCGATGTTGTGCACCCCCACCATCTGCCAGGTGGCTGTCACCAGGACCCTCATTGACGGTGGCGCGGGCCTCAACGTGCTTTCAGTCGAAACTTTTGACCTCCTCCGCATACCCCAGGGGCGGCTGCGGCCGAGCCAGCCCTTCATGGGCATCGGGGGCGGGTCATTCAGCTCCTTGGGACAGATCCGGCTCCTAGTGACCTTCGGCACCTACGACAATTTCCGCACGGAGTTGGTCGATTTCGACATCGCCCTCATCGGCCTCCCCTACAATGCCATCCTCGGCTACCCAGCGCTGGCCCAATTCATGGCCGCGACTCACCCGGCATACAACCTCATGAAGATGCCCGGGAGCAGCGGAGTCCTCACCGTGCCTGGGGACACCGGGGACGCGCTGCGAGCGCTCCAGCTCGCCTTCAAGACGGCGGCGTCAGCACAGCCCGCCAACGCGGGGGCCCCAGAGCCCAAGGGGGCTGCACCAGCCAAGAAGAAACAATTGTTCACCCAAGACAAGGCGGAGACCAAGCAGATACCCGTCGACGAGGACGGGTCCACCAGCGCCACTTTCACCATAGGTGCCCACCTCGGGCCCGAGCAGGAGGAAGCCCTGGTCAAGTTCCTGCGTGCAAACAAGAAGGTGTTCGCTTGGGAGCCCGATCAGCTGGCAGGGATCCCATGGGGCGTGATCGAGCACCACCTCAACGTGTGCCCCAACGTGCGCCCCGTAAAGCAGAAAGCAAGGCGGCAGTCCACTGAAAAGCAGGCCTTCATCGTCCAGGAGACCCGCAAGCTAGAAGCCGCGGGGGTCATTCGCGAGGTTCGATATCCAGATTGGTTGGCCAACCCTGTGGTAATACCAAAGAAGGGAGGGAAGGAACGCATGTGTGTCGACTTCACCAACCTCAACAAAGCATGCTCGCAAGATCCTTTCCCGCTCCCACGCATCAATCAAATCGTCGATTCCACCGCTGAGTGTGACCTGTTATGCTTCTTGGACGCCTTCTCCGGGTATCATCAGATCAAGATGGCGGTGGAAGACGTGGCGAAGACGGCCTTCTTGACCCCGTGTGGGGTATACTGCTATACATGCATGCCCTTCGGACTGTGCAACGTGCGGGCAACCTTTCAGCGGCCCATGCACATCACCTTGGGCCTGCAACTTGGGAAGAACGTGGAGGCTTACGTCGACGACATTGTAGTAAAGTCTCGCAAGGCCAAGACCCTGATACAAGACCTGGAGGAAACCTTTGCAAGCCTCAACGCAATAAGCCTGAGGCTCACCCCGGAGAAGTGTGTGTTTGGAGTCCCCTCGGGCAAGCTCTTGGGTTTCCTCGTATCCCACTGAGGCATCGAGGCCAACCCAGAAAAGGTCAAGGTGGTCGAGGACATGAGCCCGCCAAAGACCCTCAGAGAGATGCAGAAGCTCACTAGGCGCGTGACTGCACTGGGGCGCTTCATCTCCAGGTTGGGGGAGCGGGCGCTGCCTTTCTTCCAGTCGATGAAGAAAAAGGGTCCCTTTGAATGGACTGAAGAGGCCGACAAGGCATTCCAAGACCTCAAGAGATACCTGACCAGCCCACCGGTGATGGTGGCCCCACGCCCACAAGAGCCCTTGGTACTCTACCTCGCTGCCACTCCCTACTCAGCCAGCGCGGCCCTGGTGGCGGTTAGGAAGGAGCGTCGGACCAAGGCTGCGGCAGCTGCCCGCGCCAAGGCAAAACAGGACCAAAAAGGACTCACAGAGATCACTACCACGATTGAGGAAGATCAGCCGCCACAGGGGAACGCACCAGGAGCGGGAAAGGCCCTTCCCCCAGGCAACCAGCTTCTGGAGGCTCCGCCGCCTCAGGAGGCACCACGGTTTCCGGAGGACGCCACCAGCATCGACGCTCCAAGCCTCGTCGGGCACCCGGTGTACTTCGTCAGCACGGTGTTGCGGGATGCGAGGGCACGGTACCCCATGCCTCAGAAACTTCTCCTCGCACTACTGGTGGCCTCGTGCAAGCTGCGGCACTACTTTCAGGGTCACCCTATCAAGGTTGTCTCCGCGTACCCCTTGGAAAGAGTGCTCCGGAGCCCTAACTCAGCTGGAAGGGTCGCCGAGTGGAACATTGAGCTGCAAGCATTTCAACTCGAATTCAGCACGACCCGAGTCATCAAGGGGGCCGCCTTGGCAGATTTCGTGACAGAGTGGACAGAGGCGCCGGGCCTAAAGGCTGATGAGGATCGATCCCTCTCCCCGGGAAGTGAGGCGCCGGATGGTTGGGTCATGTACTTCGATGGGACGTTCTCCAGGCACGGCGCGGGGGCTGGCGCGGTACTTATATCTCCTACCCAAGACAAGCTCTACTACGCCGTGCAGCTCTGTTTCCAACACGGAGAAAAGGTCTCCAACAATATAGCAGAATATGAAGGCCTGATAGCGGGCCTGAAGGCCGCGGCCGCCCTCGGAGTAAAGCGCCTTACCATCAAAGGTGATTCACAACTCCTCGTCAACTTCTCCAACAAAGTATACGAGCCAAGGGATGAGCACATGGAAGCCTACCTTGCGGAGGTCCGCGGGATGGAGAAGCAGTTCTGGGGGCTGGAGTTATAGCACGTGCCCCGTGGCACCAATCAGGAGGCCGACGACATCGCCAAACGAGCGTCCAGGTGACTGCCTCAGGAGCCTGGCGTCTTCGAGGAGCGGCTCTTCAAGCCCTCGGCCACGCCATCACTGTCAAGCGCGGTGCAGCCTCGGGAGGAGCTCCCCTAGCCGCTAGCCTCGGGAGCCCCGGTCTGCGGGCCGGCCTCGGGGGCGCGTTTGCTCTTGACAATGGAGCCTCAGGAGGGATGCTGGGTCACGGAGCTCCGGAGCTATCTGACACAAGGGATCTTGCTAGAGAAGGAGGAGGAAGCAGAGCACGTGGCGCGGCAGGCCACAACATACTGCATCAGGGATGGGGAACTCTACCGGAAGCAACCAAATGATGTATCCCTACGCTGCATCTCCAGGGAGCAAGGGAAAGAGCTGCTGGCGGACATACACGGTGGAGACTGTGGGCACCACTCATCATCGCGAACCCTCGTGGGCAAGGAATTCCGAAGCGGTTTCTATTGGCCTACCGCGCTCAATGACGCCGTCAAACTGGTAAAGGCCTGTGAAGCCTGTCAATTCCATGCAAAGCAGATCCATCAGCCGGCGGGGGGTCTGCAGACCATACCCCTCACATGGCCATTCGCAGTCTGGGGCTTGATATCCTGGGCCCGTTTCCCCTAGCACCAGGGGGCTATCGCTACCTCTGCGTCGCCGTGGACAAATTCACCAAGTGGGCCAAGGTGGAAGCCGTCCGCACCATCCCCGCGGGTTCAGCGGTCAAGTTCATCAAGGGCATCGTGAGCCGGTTCGGGGTGCCGAGCCGCATCATCACCGACAACGGTTCGCAGTTCACCAGCAACCTCTTCAAAACATACTGTGCTAACATTGGAACGCAGATATGCTACACTTCAGTGGCGCACCACCGAAGCAACGGCCAGGCCGAGCGGGCCAACGCGGAGGTCCTGAGGGGCCTCAAGACCAGAACATTCAAGAAGAAGCTGGAAGCTTGCGGCAGAGGCTGGTACGACGAGCTCCAATCCGTGTTGTGGTCCATCCGCACGACCGCAACCAAGCCGACCGGAGTGACCCCTTTCTTCTTGGTCTATGGAGCCAAAGCGGTCCTCCCTCACGAGGTTAGACGTTAGTCCGCACGGGTCCTGGCGTTCGACGAAGCGCAGCAGGACGCCATGCGGGCGATGGACCTCGTGCTGGGGGAGGTGCGTCGCCGAGAAGCCGCGCTGTGAGCGGCAAGATATCAACAAGCACTGCGGTGATACCACTGCCGCAACATCCGCCCCAGGACTCTCGAGGTAGGGGACCTCGTGCTCAGGCGGGTTCTCTCCAGGGAGGGACTTCATAAGCTCTCTCCCATGTGGGAGGGCCCGTTCAAGGTTGTTCATGTTTCCAGGCCCGGCTCTGCGCGCTTGGAGACTCGGGAGGGGGTGCCAGTCCAGAATGCGTGGAACATCCAGCACCTCCGGAGGTTTACCCCTGAAAAGGCCCGGAGCCTGTGAAGAAGGCGAACGCCTGTGAAGACCATCTTTTTGGAAAAGGCCCGGAGCCTGTGAAGAAGGCAAACGCCTGTGAAGACCATCTTTTTGGAAAAGGCCCGGAGCCTGTGAAGAAGGCGAATGCCTATGAAGACCATCTTTTTGGAAAAGGCCCGGAGCCTGTGAAGAAGGCAAACGCCTGTGAAGCTATCGCGTTTTGGGAAAGGCCCGGAGCCTGTGAAGAGGGCCAATGCCCATGAAGCTTGCTTCCCCAAAGAAAGGCCCGGAGCCTGTGAAGAAGGCCAACGCCTGTGAAGCTCGCCGCCCGTGACACTCTCACGTAATAATGAGTTGGGGATGTACACGCCCCGGAGTCTCAGGAGCGCCGGCCTCAGGCCCTGGGGCTCCCTTCCACGCCCAGTGGCAGCACTTAGCTCCGCGCTGGTGAGAAGACGTCGAAGACTACACTAGGTGCTGGACGCGGCTTTTTCATTTGCTTTCTGCAGTTGGCTAGTTCATTCTCATTTGAAGTTTTATTGAAACTGTCGCTGTCTTTTGACTTATGGCTCTTCGGTTTTTCGCCCTCCGACCCCGATTTCTCTTGCGCAAGGTCTTGCGAGGGGATGGCCCTGGCGCCCTCACGAGTGTTTTGATCCTTTCGGTTAAGACCTCACGACCCGGGTCCACTACAGGAGCATTCCTCCAGTCCGTGTCTCACGGGCACTACGACACGAATACGGGACCTGGGTCGGTCGCCCCATGGCCAAGGCTGGGGATTACCTACGCGCAGGTGTTCGGCAAGAAGGAACAATACCAGAATAACAGAAACATTATGATGATTGACAATGATAACACAAACACGCCCCCACGGGGCCCCCACATAGCTGTCTTTTTGCGCAGGAAAAAGAGAGAGGGAGGAACAAATCAGGCAAGGCTCGCCAGGCGCCAGGCCCGAGCTGCCTCCGGAGCTCAAGCGGACTCCCTCTCGCGCTTCACCAGGGTGCGACGGCGGGCGGACCCGCTACCACCCTCCAAGCAGGCACGACGGCGTGGAGGCAGACCGCGGTCGCTGCTAGAAGAGTCGCTGCCCAAAGAGGAACCAGTGAAGCTTGAGGAATCCTGGGCGCCGCCAGCTGTGCGCTCTCTGCCCTCTCCATCCTCACTGGGGCTGGGTCCCCGACCGTGGCTGTCATCTTCAGGGCAGCACCCAGCGCGGCGACCATCTTCCCCAAACACCCTCACGTAGAGGGTGGCATCACCGTCGAACTTGAAGTGTAGGGTGCACCGGCGGCTCAGGCCACGCGCGCGGGCGAACGTCTGCCAGCCGCGGGTCAGGGCCAGGCCCTCGGCCGCGAAAACCTCCGGCGAAGCCCACGAGGCCTGGCTGTAGCAGTCGTCTGCCTGGAGCTAGAGGCCGCCCGGGGTGCCAGCCGGGAGCTCACCTAGGAGGAAGCGAGGGAGCTCAAGCCGGGCGCTGGCCGGCTCCGCTGCCCACACAACAAACTCCGGTAGCACCTCCATAGCGCGAGAGCGCGGCCTCGGGGGTCGCACGGCCGAAACACACCCCCCGGCCGCGGCCGGCCGCCCGTCGCCATGCGGGAAGTCACCTCCGCGGTCACGGGGAACCGCCATGGAGGCCATGGGGTGCTTGCGAGGGTGGCCGCGACCGCGCTTGGGCGGGGGAGAGGCAGGCTCGGCCTGGCGAGCTTTTCCCTCCTCTGCAGCCGAGAGCCTCCTTGGCGGGGCCATGAGGAAGAAGGAGAAGGACTTGTCGAATCCGTGTAGTTGCCGAGGCGTCGTGGGTAAGTGGAGGCGCCCACGTCCAATCAACCGCCACGCGGCACCCAAGGCTGCAGGCTATTAGGGCCCACGATGCTTCGCACTTGCCCTTTCGCCTCTCTGCTCGGCCAAGTCCGGGCGCGCCTTGGGCCCGGGGGCTACTGTCGGCGTTCTAGGAATGGGGGTCCCTAGACTTGCCTGCCTGCGGCCTGTGGCGTGGCTCAAAGGGGGCCCAGCATGGCCCATCTTCATCAACACAAGCTCAAGACCCTCGCGAGGGGCCAAGCCTCGCGGGGCGGGCGACAAGGAGCTTCCTCAGGCACGGCCTCGTCAGGCTGGCTCACGAGGAGGCGGAGAGTTCAAGGCGGGGTACCTCGCGAGGTGCCCATGACGCAAGCCATGACGACCAAGGGCGCCAGCCGGGCGCCAGCCCGCGCAGTGTCCTTCTTTCCTCTTTGGTGCAAGGGGAGCAAGCGCAGGCGAGAGCATCAAGCAAAGGCATCCATTTCAGTGCAACAAGACCAAGGCCAGTCCAACGGCAGTATAGAGGTCACCGTGGAGCCCAAGTCGGCGTCACCACCAGAGCCTTTGACAGGCGAGGACTAACTTTAGTCAAGATAAGTGTACTAGATGTTCCCCTTCAAAATGGCCAATTGTTGGCGCCCTTCCCGCTCAATATTTGGGAAGAGGCCCAGGGCCTTCGCCTATAAATAGGACTAGCCACCCACAGGGTAGAGGGATAGAGAGGAATCTGGAGATAAGATAGGCATTTAGAATCAAAGGGACAACGCCACCACAAGAACAGACCCTCGCGAGGCTGTTCTTCCTTGTATTGTTCATCATCAGCCCAAGAGGCAATCCACCATGCCACACACTAGAGTAGGGTATTACACCACAATGGTGGCCTGAAACAGTATAAACCCTGTGTCTCTTGTGTTGTTCTTCTTGTAGTTTAGATCCTAGCGATTCGGCGAGGAACAGGTAGGTAGAAGGCGAAACCTCCGCGCGCACCCTAGTGTCCGAACCTCAAGGGTCTGCCGGAACTCTAAATTCGACATAGACCTTCTTCAAGCCAATCAACGTGTGTTCAAAAAACAAAAAATGTCAAAAATTACAAAACAAAGACCACGATATTAACTAGATGGTATGGGTTAGTACAAAGGTTTATAATACAAAGGTGTATAATAAACCTTTGTGGTTCCGCATCCAACTAGTTAATATTGAGTCCACTTCCCATCCGGTCACCCATATCATGACTACTCTAGCCTCAGCACACTTAACATGGGAATTCTGTTAGATGAGCTATCGGTAGGGAAGCTGGTCCTTGCTGCTGTAGATCCCTCTTTGCAACCTTTATTGCGCAACACAATGGAAACAGTTCAACTGAACAATATGTGTGTGATACGCAGCAAACAGGTCCGTGATCAGAAATGTCTGTGAAGACCAATAATAACACAGGCAATTGCTACTAATAAGCCGTGTGATTTGCTCTGTCTACAGAAGAATAACATGTATATATATATAACTGAAATAAACATCCAATTACATAAGTGACTATATAGATCATTTGCACACACCTCAATAAAAAATTGCATGCATTCTAAAGTAGGAGAAATGATCGTCTAGTCATCTACTTCTTGTGACGCTCCCGCCACTGCTCTGTGGCTCGATCCCTCGGCTGGGTCATGAACAAGACACTTCCTCATGTCAACGATCCGCCTGTACATCTCGTAGCTTGTGTACGCGTCATTGGTCGTGTACTTGACGTGTTCTTCATCCAATCTCTGATGCCAAACATTGTGCCAGGTGTCCTTGTCCTTCTTGCTCTCATCCTTCATCTTCATATAGTAGGGGTCGATGATGGCCGAGGCGAGGTCAACCAGGGAGTTCGGTTTGTTCTTGACACTGCCCCAGACCTTGTAGTGGTCCTAGATGTTGACAAGATTTGGTCATTTCAAGCCCGAAACCTTGAGTGCTTTTTGATCATTGGTGGTGTCCACCGCAGTGAACTTGTAGTCGGAGCTGTTGATAAAACTGGAGAAACGCTCGCAAGGCCTTGTGGCCAGATGGTAGTGGTAGACGAGGACATCATGTCGCATGCACAATTGGGCAACGACAACCTTCTGATCGTGCCCGGCACGACCGATGGTGTACTCGAGGTCGAAGCCGACCACTTGGTACTTGTCCTCGGCAAGGAACTGCTCCATAGTTTGGATGGAACTCTCCACCGACACCGGGTCGTTCCGTGCACCACCGAGATGGCCTTCCCCCTCACGTGGGTGTCCACTACATGATGCGTGGTGAACTGCCCGCCGATGTTGTCGTCAGCTGCTGGGAACACCATTGGAGCCACGGGGATCGCCATTGGAACCGCTAGATGTGCTCTCTGTATGTGTCATCGTGGAGGTAATTATTGTGTTGTGTGAAGCGAGAGATGAAGGTAAATGGCCGCAGGAATAAATGGGGGTCGGGCGTCCTGGATTCTCGGTGCGTCCGCATGGAAGTTTTTGCATTGGGTAACTGCATTGTGGAGCCGCGCCCAGTGCAACTGCATGCACACGAACGTGTGTGATTGCGCGCCGACCCCAAACACTAGCAGCGCACATGGAGGGATGAGGCCAGAGCACCCGGAGGGACGTGAGAGGGCAGAGCACGCGCGGCAGGACGCGAGCAGAGAATGTCGCGGCTGCCTCAATCGCAAGCAACCACACGCATAGAGCAGTTGGACACGCAGGAAATGGTCACCTACAAGCCGGCTGATACTTGCGTCGCTGCGTAGAAAGCGGCCGTGTGCTACTACCTCTATCTTGGCCTATAGTCCCCTTTATATTATGTGTCATACTTTACCCTCAAATTTAACCAACAAAATGTTAATGCATCTTATAAAATTTATATAATTGGAAACTATGTTCAAATATGAATCCAACTATATAATCTTTGGCGACATGCATTCGTATTTTATTAGTTAAATCCTACTTATAAACCAGGACGGGAGTATAGTAGGTAATTCAATTGCAAACATTTTTTTATTAACCATATGTGTGGCCTTTTGTCCTCCTCTCGCACGTCTTGTCACCCCGTTGCCGCAAACGACTTACAGCGCAAGCTTGAGCAGCGCGCGGGAGTGTTCTTTTGGCCAAACGATGGCACCAATGAATCGTCGGTAAGCTCGTTCCCACGCAACATCGCAGGTTCCCGCGCAAGCTTCCCGCCCGACTGGGTGTAATCCCCCAAAACCCCAATGCTTACCGGCCTGCTATAAAAACCCTCACGGACGGCGAGTCCTGTGTCACATTTTCCCCTCCCTCCCTGTAGCTTATCTCGTATGCTTCTCCCACAATCTCTAGTGGCACCGGTCCATCGTGGTCGCTCAGCCACTCCACCGTCATCAGATGACAGCTCCAGCTGGGACGCTACACCGCGGCGGTGGCGCAGTCCCCGACGTAGTGTAGTGTGTGTGGCGTCCCTGTTGGGTTTGCGAAGAACACCCACCACACGCTCCGCCGCCGGTGCCCGTCGGCAACTGTTGCCGGCCGTCGTTGCCACCACACCACCTTAGAAAGCCAGGGCCATCGCCCGCTCTGCCGCCGTGGCCCGAAGGCGGGAGGTGGCGGTCGTGGCCGCCACCCCACTGCCAGCCACTGTGGCCATCACCCGCTCCGCCATCGCGTCCCGAAGGCGAGAGGTGGTGGTCATGGCCGCCACCCCATTGTCGGCCGCCCTGGCTGCCAGCCCATCATTGACGGTCGGGATCATCACCCGCTCCGCCACCGTCGCCCGAAGGTGGGAGGCGGAGGTGGATGCCGGCACATGCGTCAGGGACCTTGCACGCTACACCGAGTTCCTGCGGGAGGAGGAGGAGCGCCTCGTTGAGCATGCAAAGATCCTTACCGCCGTCGTGGCCGCGGCACACGCCGCCTCAGAGGCGAGGAATTAGGAGATCTACAAGGAGAACCACCGCTTTGAGAGGGGTCGTCTGGAGCGGTAGAGGGCGTTCGAGGTGAGCGTCGCTAATGGTGCAGCAACCAGCTCGTCGGTAGGCTCCTCCTCCTCTGCCTCTTACTGAGCAGGCTCGGCATAGGAGAGGCTGCCGGAAGTAGTACAAAGCCCCTCCGTAGTAGTAGTAGTATTTAGGGGCTATTTTGTTCAGTTCATATGACTATAGATGTGGTGGAACTATACAACGTACTTAAAATTAGCTAGTATATAAAGTAGAACTAGCTATTTCAGTACGTGGTTGGCAACAATAGGGGAAAAGTTTGGTCGGTTCAGCTGTCGAGTTTTGTATAAATTAAGCACGACTGTTTAATCTATGAATGAAATCTATGCTTAATTACTGAATTTTAGTTGCAAACATTAGATAGTGCTAGTGATTTTTAGATGCATATTTTGAAAAATCGCAGTGTTACAAGGTTGACAAATGGCAATGTTACTAGATCAACAAATGTCAATCTTTCAAGTTTGACAAATGGCAACATACCCAATATGACAGATGCAAATCTTACCAAATTGTTTGTAAGTGGTTGCACATGGGTCATCCAACACAACCATTTGCGTTGAAGAGATGCACAAATCCGGCTCTCGCTTTGCATACGGGTGTTCTATATAAAATATTTGCGATCAACAGCTGCACAAATCCTTCTCGGCACATTTTCCCTTGTCTTCCTGGGGAAGCTGTCGGTTTGCATACGGGTGTTCTAACTAAAACGTTTGCGATCGAGATACAATATGTCACGCCCAATATGCGATACTATCCTAAAGAGACTCGAAGGTCCCACCAAGGATAGAACCGCATATTGAAACGCTTTTGCAAGGTGGATATCATTACATCAACATTACATAATAGATGGGGATACATACAAAAGGCATACAATGCCACACGAATAGAACATCATCTTACATAAGATCAACATCCGACTACAGATGAAACACAAACAGAAACTCAAACGACATCCACCCTGCTAGCCCAGGCTGCCGACCTGGAACCTATCCCCTAATCAAAGAAGAAGCAGATGAAGAACTCCAAAACAAGTAAACATCGCTCTCGCGTCATGATCATCGCATAACCTGTACCTGCAACTGTTGTTGTAGTAATCTATGAGCCACGGGGACTCAGCAATCCCATTACCATGGGTATCAAGACTAGCAAAGCTTAATGGGAAAGGAAGGGGTAAAGCAGTGAGGTTGCAGCAGCGACTAAGGATATATGGTGGCTAACATACGCAAATAAGAGCGAGAAGAGAGCAAGAGGAACGGTCGTGAAGCTAGCAATGATCAAGAAGTGATCCTGAACTCCTACTTACGTCAAACATAACCCAAAACCGTGTTCACTTCCCGGACTCCGCCAAAAAGAGACCATCATGGCTACACACATGATTGATGCGTTTTAATTCGGATCTGGTGTCAAGTTATCTACAACCGGACATTAACAAATTCCCATCTGCACATAACCGCGGGCATGGCTTTCGAAAGTTTATACCCTGCAGGGGTGTCCCAACTTAGCCCATGATAAGCTCTCGTGATCAACGAATGATATACCTTCTCCCAGGAAGACCCGATCAGACTCGGAATCCCGGTTTACAAGACATTTTGACAATGGTAAAACAAGACCAGCAAAGCCGCCCGATGTGCCGACAAATCCCGATAGGAGCTGCACATATCTCGTTCTCAGGGCACACCGGGTGAACACTACGTACAACTAAAACCAGCCCTCAAGTTGCCCCGAGGTGGCGCTGCAAGTGGCTCTAGTTTGGACCAACACTTGAAGGAGCACTAGCCCGGGGGGTTAAATAAAGATGACCCTTGGGCTCCGGAAACCCAAGGGAAAAAGGGCTAGGTGAGGCAAATGGTAAAACCAAGGTTGGGCCTTGCTGGAGGAGTTTTATTCAAAGCGAACTATCAAGGGGGTCCCATAAATCACCCAACCGCGTAAGGAACGCAAAATCCGGGAACATAACACCGGTATGACGGAAACTAGGGCGGCAAGAGTGGAACAAAACACCAGGCATAAGGCCAAGTCTTCCACCCTTTACCAAGTATATAGATGCATTAATTAAATAAGAGATATTGTGATATCCCAACATAATCTTGTCCATCATGGGGCAATCTTCAACTTCACCTGCAACTAACAATGCTATAAGAGGGGCTGAGCAAAGCGGTAACATAGCCAAGCAATGGTTTGCTAGGAAGGGTGACAAAGGTTAGAGGCTGACATGGCAAATAGGGAGGCTTGAAGAGCAAGTGATAGGTAGCGCAGCAAAGCAATAGAACGAAGCAACTAGCATAGCAATGATAGTAGTGAGATCCAAGGTAGCGGTCATCTTGCCTGAAATCCCGCTAGGAAGAAGAACGAGTCCATGAAGAAGATGAATGGGAGTAGTCGAACGAATCCTCACAACTCTTGAACGAAACCGAAGCTAACGAGAGAAGCAAACCGGAAAGAAGCAAACAATATGGTAAACACACAAGCATAAATATGACATGATGCACAAACAAATATGATGCATGACCGGTTTAAAAGCATGGCAAAGTGCAACAAACAATACTACAAGTTAAGTGGAGCTCAATATGCAACGAGTTGCATATTGACGAAACACCACATGCAAGTATTTAGTTCACTCTCGTTTAGGTACACAACAATATTAAATGTTGTTAAACATGGAAAGAGGTGAAGCATGATGAAACTACCTATCTAGGCAAGTTTAAATGAGGCCGGAACAACAAACAACAATTCCGGAAAATCCCCATGTGCAAATTATGAATTTGGTACAGTTCTGCCCTAAACCATATTTTAATGTTGTTAAACAGGAAAATAAAGTGGACCATGTTAGTCTATGCATTTTTCCACCCCATTTACATATAAAGTTTATTAAAATTGGAGTTACGGTTAATTTGTTACGAAATAAATCATTTTAGCATGGCATTTATGCAAAATTAAACAAACAGCTAGTTTAAACATATTTAACATGGATGAAAGTGGCAAATTATTAATCTACACAAAATTCTAATCATTTTACATATATAAATCATTTTAATCCGATGCACGGTTGTTGAGTTATTAAATGCATGAACATGAGGGTGCAATCTGTAAAACAGTAAAACACAGGATAATGCTAAAATCGTAGTGCAGGGAAAAAACACATTGGGCCGAATCTGGATCACTGTAGGGCTGAACAGAGTGGAGGGGCTGTTGTGCTCACCATGGGCCAAGCCCAGTCGGTGGAGAGGGCAAACAAGAGGCTGGAAGGGGGCGCTGGCCCTTGGGGAGGCATTGGCCCACGCGCTGGTCAACGGGAGCGAGGCGAGCGGGATGCTCCTTCTTCGTTACTGAAGAACCGCGACAGCAGCAGCAGGTTCAGGGCGACGGAGGGCGGGAACAGCTGCCGGCGACGAGATCCGAGTGAAGAGGGTCTTGGCGAGACGCGGGGAGGCGGAGCTTGGCACGGATCCATGGCGATGAGGAGGGGCACAGTCAACACGCTTGAGGCAGGGGATGGAGCGAGCCGCAGCTGCGGCAGGAGCTGCTGCTGAAAAAACGACAGAGGGTTCAGAGAGAGGGACGGGGAGGAAGAACGGCAGGAGGAAGAAGGAGAAGAAAGGGAAGGCACGGGGCAAGGGGCGAGTGGACCTGCTGGTCTGAGGACGGGGTCCTCGGCGCTCGGGAGATGGATCCGGGCGGCGGGACTTGGGGGCGCCGGCGACGCTTGGCGCGATGCAGGGGTCCGGAGGCATGGTCAACGGACAGGAGAGGCGGGGTCGAGGCGGTTAGCTGCGCGAGAAGACGAGGATGGCGGGGTTCGGACCTGCACTCGCAGGTGTCCTCGGGAGGACGGGGCCTCGGGTGCTCGCGGACGAAGGCAGTTGCAGGGTCGAAGGCCGACGGGGATGCAGGCGCTGCTGTAACCTGAAGAAAAGGGAGGCAGAGGGAAATGAGAGGGAGAGATCGAGAGGGAGTAAGAGAGAGAAGGGAGGAAGGAGAAGGATGGCACGGCCTGGTGGTGGAGCTGCGGCCGGAGATGCTGCCGTCGGGGACACGCAGCCATGGTTGAGGTAGCTGCTCGGGCGCGGGCGTCGATTGGGTGGACGGGACGCGTCCAGGGAGGACAGAGGGAGCTGATGATTGGAGCGACGGGAAATCAAGGGAAGAGGGTGGAGGCAGATCTGGTTGGATCGGGAGGAGATCCCGAGGTGGAAGAGGACTGGCGGCGGCGGCTGGGAGGATGGGACAAGGCTCCTAAATTTTAGGGTTAGGGGTCTATTTATAGGAATGATTAGCTTAGTGGCTGCCTAGTCCCTTGGATCGAAATCGAATGGACGAGAATAAATATGCTAGGGAGTCCAAAAACAAAAACGGAGATGTTTTGTAGATGTTTGGAGATGATCCGGACCCATTGGTCATGACAGTCCGGGTCGGGTTCGGGGGAGTTTCGGACGCGCACGTGAGGGGGCTGCGAGCTGGCAAGAGAGGTTAGGTGGTCGGACAAAAGCGAAACGAAAACACGGTTGGTTTTGGGGCAGTCAACAAAAGCAAGGGGGGGACGCGGCTACTAACAACGGATGCACGTTTTAAGAAAACATGCAGATGCAATGCGCATGATGCTATGAGGTGAAATGCAAGACATGAACAAAATGCAAAACAAACGACAAAAACACCAACCACGAAGGAAATATCATATCGCATCTCCGGAAAAAGCAAGAGTTGGAGTTACAAATAATGAAAAATGTATCCGGGGCATTACAACACTCCACCACTACGAGAGGATCTCGACCCGAGATCTAGGATGGCACCGGAGAGAAACGGAAGAGGAAGAGAGTAGGTACAACTAAGTTGCTTCTTTGGCGGACGAGTGAAACCATGAACCTTGAGAGGTTGAGCAATTTAAAAGAAAGAGTACAACAGAGATGAACGAGATTGCAAACAATCCGTTAGAAAAGAGGAACAAGGAACATAACGAGAACTTGAAGGTTGTAAAGACATGAATCAAGAGTTTAATGGACAAGATAGAATTCGAAACCACTCTGGTTAAAACAAGATGAGAGAGGAAGAATTCGGGCAGCACTCCGGTAGAAAAAAGAAGAAAACTTGATAAGCTGAAAAGATATTGAAAATATGATACAACACTCTGGTCAAATGGATAAGCACAAAAAGGACATGATCCTCACAATTCGAGATGATGAGTGAAAAGAGCAACATCACAATGCCTCCGGAAGAAATAATAGAAGATAGATCATTGGAATAATAGAATGGAGAAGAAAATGCCAACTTCTGCCACAAATGAGCTTGGAAAGCACCCTTCCAAGAAGGTTATAACAGAGTTGTTGGAAAATCAACAACAAAAAGCACAAGCTTGGTGTGGGCTTATGGCAAACATCTCAAAATGATGAGGTGACAACCGGCTACCGATGGAACTGTTAATTGGATTAAGATCAGCAAGGAGATGAAAACTCCTTTTAATGAGAGAATAGGAGGAAACTTGGATTATCGATAGGCACCACAATTAGCAACATTCCTTAGGGAAGGCTTTAGGTGTAACCTAAACCAGGATAACTCCAATGGAGAGATTAATGGATTTAAAATACCTCATTCTTGACAACTTGTGAATCGCGAAACATGAATGGAAATTGCCAAGAATGATATAACACCATCTCAAAAGATAGGGTAGAAAGAATTGCACTTCGGAATGCAAGATGAAGAATGCTTGAACTCCTCAAAATAAAACATGTGTTGAGAACCATGTTTATTTTGAAGTATGTCTTGACGGATCATAACTTCGAGAGAAATCTTGAAGAACAATTGAAGAATGAAAAGAATCCTTGACGAACCACCATGTAGAGCCTCCATGAAGAACTCCGGTAATGAAAGGATGATAGAAAGAAAGAGAAGTTGAAAACACAAGGTGAAGCCTTGCGATGATTTAGATGGAGCTTTGCGACGATATAACCAAGAAAACTTGGAACTTCGGAAATAAAAGAATTGAATCACCTCGAGGAAATAAGAATAAGATTTATTGTATGCTTATCCTTCATCAAATTAAATTGATGATAAGTAATGGATTTGGCATACTACTTATTCCCGTAGAAAGGATTAAGAGAGATATAGCGCAAACTTGAGAAGGTCTTGATGGAACCACTGGTGGGATTGAAACAACGAATAAATTAATATGAGACAAAGGAAGAGGAACCTTGAACAAACCACCGTAAGAATTGAAAATGAGATTAGCAAAGGCACAATTCACCGGAAAGAGTTGGAAAATGAATGAAGATACTTGAGGGGATTTAGATAAATGAGAACGAATAGATCATGAACTAATTAGTGGGTATTTGAATGATGCACCGGAAGAATTCGAGAACGAGAGTTGAAAGCTGAGAATGAATAGTTCTGAGATGATGGGCTACAGAGAATCAATCTGAAAAGACTCTTAAATTGCTCCGGATGGGTGAAAAGAATTTAAGAGAGCCATGAATCTTCGAGAGAAGGGACAAGATTTAGAGGAAACACTTCTTCGGTCTTCAAATGTTGAGAATGAAGATGAGAACCACCATGACAATTTATGAGACACTCCGGAGCAAAGAAGAATACAAATGTTAAACCAACGATGAAAATGTTTTAAAAGCGATCTTGAAGAAAGAATATGACTGATGAAAATTCATTCTTACGTCAAACTTCGAAAGGAATTTGGGAAAAGCTCCGGGGAAATTAGAAGAGTCAGGTAAGATCCTGGGAAAGACCTGTGGGTTAGGGCCCACTCAAAAGAAACACCATTGAAATAATTTTGAAGAGAGATTGCACCTTTTGAATTAAATGACTTGAATGAGATAATAATCTCCAAATATCTTGAACGGATTGAGAATGGAAACACGAGTCTTCCGAGGTATCTTCAACACTCTGGAACAAATGAATAACGAGAAGTGAAAGATTAAGAGGTGCACTGCTATGAAAAATCATTTGACATGAGGAAAAGAATATGATCAACACTGAAAGCTTGAAATTAATCCACCGGATAAGAATACGAGAATGAAGAATGATGAACTTGAAGCTCTGTTAGTATCTTCACGAGGGATCACCAGATCAGAACAATGATTGAAAAGAGTGAAGAGACTTCACATGAATAAATGGATACTTGATTAAAATATATGAGTCCTTGAGGAAAAGGGTGGGAGGGCGGGAAAACAAAGACAACTTGGGACAGATGAAACAAACACTGGTGAGAAAACTTAGAGTTGATCTTGCGGATGTTGAAAATGATCGGATCCACTTGAAGAGAAGCACACCGGTTGGAAAGAATTGACATGACAATCTCGATTATCAAAAGGATTAGTACTCCCATAGAAATATGAGAACACCGCTTGAAAGGTATGGATTCAACATTTGACTTCGAAGCAACTCGAATACCACAAATAAAACAAAAGAAAGGATTTGGCTTGCAGAATAAGCCAGAACAAATACATATGATAGAGATTTACCCAATCCCATATCATGCATCTGTCGGAAAGATATTCTAGGAGCTACTTGAATTCCCACCTATAAACTCCCGACACTTTCTGGTTATGCAATCTGGTGTTCGGGATACAGGGAAAGCAATATATCTCACCCAAACTAACAATACCTACATCCAAGTTGTATCCATCCGTCAACACATAACCAAGAAACCTTCGGAAATCGTGTACCTCAACCTTCGAAAAGCATCCGTTATATGAGTTATGGCAATACTCCCAAACTCCCGCCCCAGTACTGGGTGGCGTCGAGGTTATGTCACCAACAACTGCATAAAAGAGATTTTCGATGTCGGCAAAACTCAGGTATTCCAGAACTGCAACGATAAAATTGTGACGACAACACCTCGGAGCTCAACTCCCCGGGTCACTGCCACATAAAAGACAGGAGGCACCAAGAACAATGTTCTCGTCACAAAACCATCGGAACGATTCCAAGATACCCGCGTGATCCTAAAAAAATTTAGTGAAATTTGAGGAGAGGAAAGACAAAACATCTACGTCAGGAGACCTCACCAGAGCGATGAAGGGGGCTGAGGAGTAAAAAGAATCCTACTCTCCGATATATATAATCCTAAGACTCAAAATAGTTTTCTTCTAGACTCAACAACGGCTAACAATCAAGGGGGCTCCTATGGTTGGTCGAGGCTCTGATACCAACTTGTCACGCCCAATATGCGATACTATCCAAAAGAGACTCGAAGGTCCCACCAAGGATAGAACCGCATATTGAAACGCTTTTGCAAGGTGGATATCATTACATCAACATTACATAATAGATGGTGATACATACAAAAGGCATACAATGCCACACGAATAGAACATCATCTTACATAAGATCAACATCTGACTACGGATGAAACACAAACAAAAACTCAAACGACATCCACCCTGCTAGCCCAGGCTACCGACCTGGAACCTATCCCCTGATTGAAGAAGAAGCAGATGAAGAACTCCAAAACAAGTAAACATCGCTCTCGCGTCATGATCATCGCTAACCTGTACCTGCAACTGTTGTTGTAGTAATCTGTGAGCCACGAGGACTCAGCAATCCCATTACCATGGGTATCAAGACTAGCAAAGCTTAATAGGAAAGGAAGGGGTAAAGCGGTGAGGTTGCAGTAGCGACTAAGCATATATGGTGGCTAACATACGCAAATAAGAGCAAGAAGAGAGCAAGCGGAACGGTCGTGAAGCTAGCAATGATCAAGAAGTGATCCTGAACTCCTACTTACGTTAAACATAACCCAAAACCGTGTTCACTTCCCGGACTCCGCCGAAAAGAGACCATCACGGCTACACACACGATTGATGCGTTTTAATTCGGATCTGGTGTCAAGTTATCTACAATCGGACATTAACAAATTCCCATCTACCCATAACCGTGGGCATGGCTTTCGAAAGTTTATACCCTGCAGGGGTGGCCCAACTTAGCCCATGATAAGCTCTCGCGATCAAGGATTGATATACCTTCTCCCAGGAAGACCCGATCAGACTCGGAATCCCGGTTTACAAGACATTTCGACAATGGTAAAACAAGACCAGCAAAGCCGCCCGATGTGCCGACAAATCCTGATAGGAGCTGCACATATCTCGTTCTCAGGGCACACCGGATGAACACTACGTACAACTAAAACCAGCCCTCAAGTTGCCCCGAGGTGGCGCTGCAAGTGGCTCTAGTTTGGACCAACACTCGAAGGAGCACTGGCCCGGGGGGTTAAAATAAAGATGACCCTTGGGCTCTAGAAACCCAAGGGAAAAGGGGCTAGGTGAGGCAAATGGTAAAACCAAGGTTGGGCCTTGCTGGAGGAGTTATATTCAAAGCAAACTGACAAGGGGGTCCCATAAATCACCCAACCGCGTAAGGAACGCAAAATCTGGGAACATAACACCGGTATGACGGAAACTAGGGCGGCAAGAGTGGAACAAAACACCAGGCATAAGGCCGAGTCTTCTACCCTTTACCAAGTATATAGATGCATTAATTAAATAAGAGATATTGTGATATCCCAACATAATCCTGTCCATCATGGGGCAATCTTCAACTTCACCTGCAACTAACAACGCTATAAGAGGGGCTGAGCAAAGCGGTAACATAGCCAAGCAATGGTTTGCTAGGAAGGGTGACAAAGGTTAGAGGCTGACATGGCAAATAGGGAGGCTTGAAGAGCAAGCGATAGGTAGCGCAGCAAAGCGATAGAATGAAGCAACTAGCATACAAATGATAGTAGTGAGATCCAGGGTAGCGGTCATCTTGCCTAAAATCCCGCTAGGAAGAAGAACGAGTCCATGAAGAAGATGAACGGGAGTAGTCGAACGAATCCTCACAACTCCTGAACGAAACCGAAGCTAACGAGAGAAGCAAACCGGAAAGAAGCAAACAATATGGTAAACACACAAGCATAAACATGACATGATGCACAAACAAATATGATGCATGACCGGTTTAAAAGCATGGCAAAGTGCAACAAACAATACTACAAGTTAAGTGGAGCTCAATATGCAACGAGTTGCATATTGACGAAACACCACATGCAAGTATTTAGTTCGCTCTCGTTTAGGTACACAACAATATTTAATGTTGTTAAACATGGAAAGAGGTGAAGCATGATGAAACTACCTATCTAGGCAAGTTTAAATGAGGCCGGAACAACAAACAACAATTCCGGAAAATCCCCATGTGCAAATTATGAATTTGGTACAGTTCTGCCCTAAACCATATTTTAATGTTGTTAAACAGGAAAATAAAGTGGACCATGTTAATCTATGTATTTTTCCACCCCATTTACATATAAAGTTTATTAAAATTGGATTACAGTTAATTTGTTATGAAATAAATCATTTTAGCATGGCATTTATGCAAAATTAAATAAACAGCTAGTTTAAACATATTTAACATGGATGAAAGTGGCAAATTATTAATCTACACAAAATTCTAAGCATTTTACATATATAAATCATTTTAATCCGATGCACGGTTGTTGAGTTATTAAATGCATGAACATGAGGGTGCAATCTGTAAAACAGTAAAACACAGGATAATGCTAAAATTGTAGTGCAGGGGAAAAAACACACTGGGCCGAATCTGGATCACTGTAGGGCTGAACAGAGAGGAGGGGCTGTTGTGCTCACCATGGGCCAAGCCCAGTCGGTGGAGAGGGGAAGCAAGAGGCTGGAAGGGGGCGCTGGGCCTTGGGGAGGCGTTGGCCCATGCGCTGGTCAACGGGAGCGAGGCGAGCGGGTCGCTCCTTCTTCGTTACTGAAGAACCGCGACAGCAGCAGCAGGTTCAGGGCGACGAAGGGCGGGAACGGCTGCCGGCGACGGGATCCGAGTGAAGAGGGTCTTGGCGAGACGCAGGGAGGCGGAGCTTGGCGCGGATCCATGGCGATGAGGAGGGGCACGGTCAACACACTCGAGGCAGGGGATTGAGCGAGCCGCAACTACGGCAGGAGCTGCTGCTGAAAAAACGACAAAGGGTTCAGAGAGAGGGACGGGGAGGAAGAACTGCAGGAGGAAGGAGAAGAAAGGGAAGGCACGGGGCAAGGGGCGAGTGGACCTACTGGTCCGAGGACGGGGTCCTCGGCGCACGGGAGATGGATCCGGGCGGCGGGACTTGGGGGCGCCGGCGACGCTTGGCGCGATGCAGGGCTCCGGCGGCGCGGTCAACAGACAGGAGAGGCGGGGGAGAGGCGGTTGGTCGCGCGAGAAGACGAGGACGGCGGGGTTCGGACCTGCACTCGCAGGTGTCCTCGGGAGGACGGGGCCTCGGGTGCTCGCGGACGAAGGCAGTTGCAGGGCCGAAGGCCGACGGGGATGCAGGCGCTGCTGTAACCTGAAGAAAAGGGAGACAGAGGGAAATGAGAGGGAGAGATCGAGAGGGAGTAAGAGAGAGAAGGGAGGAAGGAGAAGGATGGCACGGCCTGGTGGTGGAGCTGCGGCCGGAGATGCTGCCGTCGAGGACACGCAGCCATGGTTGAGGTAGCTGCTCGGGCGCGGGCGCCGATTGGGTGGACGGGATGCGTCCAGGGAGGACAGAGGGAGCTGATGATTGGAGCGATGGGAAATCAAGGGAAGAGGGTGGAGGCAGATCTGGTTGGATCAGGAGGAGATCCCGAGGTGGAAGAGGATTGGCGGCGGCGGCTGGGAGGATGGGAGAAGGCTCCTAAATTTTAGTGTTAGGGGTCTATTTATAGGAAGGATTAGCTTAGTGGCTACCTAGTCCCTTGGATCAAAATCGAACGGACGAGAATAAATATGCTAGGGAGTCCAAAAACAAAAACGGAGATGTTTTGTAGATGTTTGGAGATGATCCGGACCCATTGGTCATGACAGTCCGGGTCGGGTTCGGGGGAGTTTCGGACGCGCGCACGAGGGGGCTGCGAGCTGGCAAGAGAGGTTAGGTGGTTGGACAAAAGGGAAACGAAAACACGGTTGGTTTCGGGGCGGTCAACAAAAGAAAGGGGGTGACGGGGCAACTAACAACGGATGCACGTTTTAAGAAAACATGCAGATGCAATGCGCATGATGCTATGAGATGAAATGCAAGACATGAACAAAATGCAAAACAAACGACAAAAACACCAACCACGAAGGAAATATCATATCGCATCTCCGGAAAAAGCAAGAGTTGGAGTTACAAATATGGAAAATTGTATCCGGGGCGTTACACAATATTAAACCCAAGAAGAAAAACTATTTCCGGCGGTGGCGGAGGCGGCGTGCCGCGCCGTCCTTGTCATTGTCGTCCTCTGGGACGCTGTTGTTGAAGTCTTCAAGGCAGCTCAGAATGTTCTTCACTTGTAAATCAAACATCATGTCATCGCGCGATCGACAGGCAGGGTGCGGGAGGATGGTAGTTGGCGCCGCTGAGAGGTAGCAGTCGACGGCGGCGGCCCATGCCGCTGAGGAGGGTGCGCGCACAGGCACGGTTGCGGCGGGTGCAGCCAAACGCATGGGGACCGGCACCGCGGTGGGTGGATAGGCACGCACGCGCATGGGCACGGGCGCTGGCGCTGGCATGTACACGGGCTCGCACGGGTCCGCGGAGACCTCGGTGATTCCCGCATTTTCCAGCTCTGTGATAATGCTCGGCGACCAGCCCGTCAATGCTACAGGGATGGTCGATGGCGCGGGCGCGGGGATGGGAGCTGGGACGGGAGCGGGGCAGCAACGGTCGCGGCCAGCTCATTTTGGGCCATGTCCATGAGGCCCCATTCCTCCTTATTTTCTATCTCCTCCGGCTCGGAGTCGACTTGACCAAACTTGAAGACTAGTGGGAGATGATCCTTCTGCGCCATGGCGTTGGTGGAGGTCTGCGGTATGGAGGGGAATGGGAGGCAAACAGTAAGGCCACCCGTATTAAGCAGCGGCCCGGGCGCCATTAATGGAGAGGAAGGTGGGCGGCCATGGAAGTCAATTGGCTCGATTCCTAGTGAGCCTGTGTGGCCTACAACTCGCACGCTTCCTGGTGATCCTACACATTGGAGGACAGCTTGCACGCCTCTTGGTCAGCCTGCACACTGGACTACGCTTGCACGCCTCCCGTTCAGTCAAGCAGCTGTCCGCACGACACCTCCTATAGCCATTAGAAGGAAGACACGTGGTGTCACGTGAATGGTTAACATAACGCACACGATTTGAATTATACAAACGTTTGTGAGGTTAGGTGGCAGCTATTTGTTTGAAAATGCCTTTGTTGGCTGTTATTCGAGTGCTTCTTCTCTCAAAATGGACACGAAAAATACCACAGCATGTCGGGTGCCATTCCATAATAGCATGCCAAGTTTCATGAATTTCAGACGAGTTTTGGATTTACTAGAATTTAAAAACCAGGAATCTCAAAGTTTAGCCGGCAATCAACAGTGCCCTAGTGTTTGAAATTCATTCCCATTTCTTGCATGGGACCTAAGCATGCACCCAAGGACAAAGATTTGATTTTCAACCAATTTATATGCACTGGAGCATGTGCATGTAGTTCAAATTTGAATTATGCACATAAAATGCCTAGAAAACCCAGTTGATGTATAAAAATGTCCAAATGAACCCCGAAAAATTGCAAAATTTAACACAACACTCCTGTTGTTCTATGTTAACACTAGAAAAATTTTGAAAGCAATAAGAGGCAACGGATATCATTTCGTCCCCGAATGTGGGACATTCCTACCGAAACCATCAGGCTTGTTGTGAGAAGCTCTAGTTTGTGAGAAGCTTATTCCCAAACCTGCCCCAAATGGGACAAAAAAATTACCACGACGTGTCGATGCTGCTCCATGATAGCATGCCAAGTTTCATGAATTTCAGACGCGTTTTGGATTTACTAGAATTTAAAAACCAGGAATCTCAATGTTTGCGTCCGAGTGACGGTGGCAGGGTGTTTGACATTCCTTCCCATTTCTTGATGGGACCTAAGCATGCAACCAAGGACAAAGATTTGATTTTTCAACCAATTTATATGCATTCGAGCATGTGCATGTAGTTCAAATTGGAATTATGCGCATAAATGCATCAAAAACTCAATTAATGCATAAAAATGTCCAAACGAACCCTGAAAAATACCCAAAATTGACACAACACTCCTATTGTTCTATGTTGACACTAGAATTTTTTTTAAAGCAATAAGAGGCAGTGGATATCGTTTCGTCCCCAAAGGTGGGACGTTCCCTACCGAAACCATCAGGCTTATTGTGAGAACCTTTGGTTTGTGAGAAGCATATCCCCAAACATGCCCCAAATGGGACAATATTTTTACCACGGCATGTTGATGCCACTCCATGATAGCATGCCAAGTTTCATGAATTTCAGACGAGTTTTGGAATTACTAGAATTTAAAAACCAGGAACCTCAATGTTTGCGGCCGAGTGACGGTGGCAGGGTGTTTGACATTCATTCCCATTTCTTGCATGGGACCTAAGCATGCAACCAAGGACACAGATTTGAATTTTCAACCAATTTATATGCATTAGAGCATGTGCATGTAGTTCAAATTTGAATTGTGCTCATAAATGCATTGAAAAGGCAACTTATGCATAAAAATGTCCAGACGAACCCCAAATAATCCCAAATATTGACACGACACTCCTATTGTTCTATGTTGACACTAGAAATTTTTTGAAAGCAATAAGAGGCTACGGATATCATTTCGTCCCCAAAGGTGGGACGTACCCTACCGAAAACATCAGGCTTGTTGTGAGAGCATTTGGTTTGTGAGAAGCATATCCCCAAACCTGTCCCAAATGGGACAATATTTTTACCACAGCACCATGATAACATGCCAAGTTTCATGAATTTCAGATGAGTTTTAGATTGAAAAGAATTTAAAAACTAGGAATCTCAATGTTTGCGGCCGAGTGACGGTGGCAGGGTGTTTGACATTCATTCCCATTTCTTGCATGGGACCTAAGCATGCAACCAAGGACAGAGATTTTAATTTTCAACCAATTTATATGCATTAGAGCATGTGCAAGTAGTTCAAATTTGAATTGTGCTCATAAATGCATTGAAAATGCATTTAATGCATAAAAATGTCCAAACAAACCCCAAAAAACCAAAAATTCACACGACATATTATTCTATGTTGACACTAGAAATTTTTCGAAAGCAATAAGAGGCAGCGGATATCGTTTCGTCCCCAAAGGTGGGACGTACCCTACCGAAACCATCAGGCTTGTTGTGAGAGCCTTTGGTTTGTGAGAAGCATATCCCCAAACCTGCCCCGAGTGGGACAATATTTTTATCACGGCATGTTGATGCTGATCCATGATAGCATGCCAAGTTTCATGAATTTGAGACGACTTTTGGATTTACTAGAATTTAAAAACCATGAATCTCAATGTTTGCGGCCAAGTGACAGTGGCAGGGTGTTTGACATTCATTCCCATTTATTGCATGGGACCTAAGCATGCAACCAAGGACACAGATTTGAATTTTCAACCAATTTATATGCATTAGAGCATGTGCATGTAGTTCATATTTGAATTATGCTCATAAATGCATTGGAAACGCAATTAATGCATAAAAATGTCCAAACAAACCCCAAAAAATCCCAAAAATTGACACGACATATTTTTTTATGTTTACACTTGAATTTTTTTGAAAGCAATAAGAGGCAACGGATATCATTTTGTCCCCAAAGGTGGGATATACCCTACTGAAACCATCAGGCTTGTTGTGAGAGCCTTTGGTTTGTGAGAAGCATATCCCCAAACCTGCCCCAAATGGGAGAATATTTTTACCACGGCATGTTAATGTTGCTCCATGATAGCATGACAAGTTTCATGAATTTCAGATGAGTTTTGGATTTACTAGAATTTAAAAACCAGGAATCTCAATGTTTGCGGCCGAGTGACGATGGCAGGGTGTTTGACATTCATTCTCATTCCTTACATGGGACCAAAGCATGCAACCAAGGACAGATATTTGAATTTTCAACCAATTTATATGCATTAGAGCATGTGCATGTAGTTCAAATTTGAATTGTGCTCATAAATGCATTGAAAACGCAATTAATGCATGAAAATGTCAAAACGAACCCCAAAAAATCCCAAAAATTAACACAACACGCGTGTTGTTCTATGTTGTTATGAGAAACATTTAGAAAGTAAGAAGAGGCAACATATATCGTTTCGTCCCCCAAGGTGGCACGTACCCTATTGAAACTATCAGGCTTGTTGTGAGAGAAGCTCTAGTTTGCGAGAAGCTTATACCCCACACCTGCCCCAAATGGGACAATATTTTTACCACGGCATGTCGCTGCCGTTCCATGATATCATGTCAAGTTTTATGAATTTTAGACAAGTTTTTGATTTACTAGAATTTTAAAAGCATGTACCTCAATGTTAGCGGCTGAGCGACAGTGTCAAGGTGTTTGACATTCATTCTCATTTCTTCCATGTGACCTAAGCTTGCAACCAAGGACAAACATTTAATTTTGCAATCCATTTTTATGTACTGGAGCATGTGGTTTAATTTTGAATTGTGCACCTGAAATGCCTAGAAAACCAAGTTACCGTGTAAAAACGTCCAAAGGAACCCTGAACAATTCCAATTTTTTTACGACACACATATAGTTGCATGTTTACTACAGATAAAAGGTCTAGCCATTCAAACACCATGCATTGCCGCTGCGACCCCATTCTGTAATTCAAATTAAAATTAAAAATCAAGTTGATCCCACACAGTTTATTATCACCAACCGTGTGAGATGCAGTACAAAATATCCTGGAGCACCGTCGGTGTATAGTACGCCTATGGCTTACGTGAGAAGGTGCGTCGGCTATAGTCCACAGCCGGCATGTCAAGAACACTAGCTCGCTCCCCAAATATCATTTCACTGTTCAATCATCGCCGGTGAAAGATGGGGACGTGGACCCGCGTCGTGAGGGCAACTTCGGCGGCCCACTCCCGCGAGAGCGCGACCGCAGCCGCCATGCACGTGCTAACAAGGTGCTTGAGTGCGGCCGCAATCTGCGACCGGGCGGCCATGGCAGCCCAAACGGTCGTTGTTTTTTCTCAGGTGGCGGCAACAACATCTGCCTCGGGGATAGCAGCTAGCAAGAGTGGCACAATAGTTGTCTGTTCCACAGCGGCGGCCTTAGCCCTGATGGAGGCCGCCCACGACCATGTCAAGGCCGCCCACGCCCAGCTCGTGGCGGTCACCGCACAAATCGAACGAAGCTTCTCCAACAACGGTCGACAACCCATGGCCGAAGAGTTGGCAATTACCGAGAGAGTTCGAGCAGCCGTCCGTTCCTCCGTCGCATACCTTGCGACGACGAAGCCCGTCCAAGCCCAGATCGCGGCCGCCCATGCCCAGCTCGTGGCGGCCTTTTCCAAAGAGATGGCGGACGCGAATGGCGAGATGCTTGCCGAATATGGTGCGATGGATGCCATGGAGCTCCTTCCTCACGAGACCGCCGGGCGCGAGCTGGACATGGAGGAGGCGGCGGAGATCGACCTGCACCAGCTGTAGTAGTACTCTTTGTTTTGTTTAATTAAGAGTGCCAGTATTTAATTTGATAGAGTAATGTTTAGGCCAGCTAGCTTTGTTTAATTGTTGAACTTGCTCGATTAAGAAGTGTGGGTGTGCTGTAGTCTCCTTTGTGTACCCAAATTATGCAATGACGTGGATGAGCACTGTAACTAGGGAAATTGGAACCAAAAATTTTGACGTTCAAACTCATTGCACACGGGTTAAGCTATCTGACTCATTTGTGATGTTCACATATCGTACACAGTTCTAAATAAGGGACCATGTCTGATGACACTTTGCGCGCTAGTTTTTCGCTGAAGCGATTCCAAATTTTCGGCTTCCATGGAAATATCTACCTCCCCGCCCCCCCCCCTTACCAAAAGCCACATTTCCCATGTTTCCACCTTCCTTTCCAAGTTCAAACCTTCACTCCTTGCTTGTAGCGCCGCCTCATCACCGGCGACCCTCCTTCACGATGCTCGGCCTCGCCTATCCAGGCAGGTCCTTCCACGTCCCACATGCCCCGACCGCCGGCGCAAGCGCGACACCTTCCACCCAAATCACTGACCCCTCCACCAAATAAGTGCCCTCCTAAGCCATGGTGCACGCAGTATAGCCAGGATCTCAAGGAGCATTTGGCAGCGGAGAAACAAATCGTGGCCGCACGCGCGAATGAGGTCGTGATGGCTACCATTTCACTAGTAGAAAAAGGGCCTAATGTGAAGCACATTAGTCCCGGTTTGTAATTAAACCGGCACTAATGTGATCATTAGTGCCGGTCCAAATGGCTAGGGGGTGGAGATCATTAGTATCGGTTCGTGACGACCTTTTAGTACCGGTTCGAGCCACGAACCGGTATTAAAGTGGCTATTGCAGGCTGTGGTCAGGCTGGGGGGCCGCCAGCACCTTTAGTACCGGTTCGTGCCACAAACCGGTACTAGAGGCTCCTAGTTGGAAGCGGGTTTTTAGTCCCACCTCGCTCTGCTAACAGAGTTTTTACCACCTTAAATATGTTACTTCTCAAACTATCACAACCACTTGGTCTTCATTGAACTCTATGTGTAGAATTTGTGGCCACAATATGAGTAGATCATTGATGATCCATGTATTTTTGATGTATTTCTCTATAGCCGTAGTACGTTTTGGCTGAAAGGCAGTACTGAAACTTGGCAAGGTATCATCATTTCACCCGCATAGCATGTGCAAAAAAGTAGAGAGGGTTACAGCAAAAGCTGGATGAACTTCGTGTACAAACTGGACAATCTCTTTTGAAGTATCAGGGTTTCGGACGAAAACTAATCTGTTACACCAGCTATTCAATATTTTAATAACTTATAACAACTCCGGACTTTTTTGCGTTCAGATGCACAATTCAAATCCAAGTCATCAACTTTCAACCCTTTCTGACATAATTTGCTATTTTTGATGCATTTACTGATTTGTTTTCAGAGCTAAATCACCATGAAATTGAAAATCACTACAAAATGAACTCTGGAAAGGTTGAAACTTGGCAAGGTATCATCATTTCACCCGCATAGCATGTGCAAAAAAGTAGAGAGGGTTACGGCAAAAACTGGATGAACTTCGTGTACAAACTGGACAATCTCTTTCGAAGTATCAGGGTTTCGGACGAAAACTCATCTGTTACACCGGCAATTCAATATTTTAATAACTTATTACAACTCCGGATTTTTTTTGCGTTCAGATGCACAATTCAAATCCACGTCATCAACTTTCAACCATTTCTTACATAATTTGCTATTTTCGATGCATTTACTGATTTGTTTTCAGAGCTAAATCACCGTGAAATTGAAAAGTACTACAAAATGAACTCTGAAAAGGTTGAAACTTGGCAAGGTATCATCATTTCACCCGCATAGCATGTGAAAAAATGTAGAGAGGGTTACGGCAAAAACTGGATGAACTTCGTGTACAAACTGGACAATCTCTTTCGAAGTATCAGGGTTTCGGACAAAAAACTCATCTATTACACCGGCCATTCAATATTTTAATAACTTATAACAACTCCGGACTTTTTTGCATTCAGATGCACAACTCAAATCCAAGTCATCAACTTTCAACCCTTCCTGACATAATTTGCTGTTTTCGATGCATTTACTGATTTGCTTTCAGAGCTAAATCACCGTGAAATTGAAAATCACTACAAAATGAACTCTGAAAAGGTTGAAGCTTGGCAAGGTATCATCATTTCACCCGC
This sequence comes from Triticum aestivum, assembly GCF_018294505.1. Taxonomy (NCBI): domain Eukaryota; kingdom Viridiplantae; phylum Streptophyta; class Magnoliopsida; order Poales; family Poaceae; genus Triticum; species Triticum aestivum. Next base: position 550,631,296 of record NC_057813.1, on the reverse strand, counting down.
ATAGCATGTGCAAAAAAGTAGAGAGGGTTACGGCAAAAACTGGATGAACTTCATGTACAAACTGGACAATCTCTTTCGAAGTATCAGGGTTTCGGACGAAAACTCATCTGTTACACTGGCTATTCAGTATTTTCAGAAATTATAACAACTCCGGACTTTTTTGTGTTCAGATGCACAATTCAAATCCAAGTCATCAACTTTCAACCCTTTCTGACATGATTTGCTATTTTGGATGCATTTACTGATTTGTTTTCAGAGCTAAATCACCGTGAAATTGAAAATCACTACAAAATGAACTCTTAAAAGGTTGAAACTTGGCAAGGTATCATCATTTCACCCGCATAGCATGTGCAAAAAAGTAGATAGGGTTACGGCAAAAACTGGATGAACTTCGTGTACAAACTGGACAATCTCTTTTGAAGTATCAGGGTTTCGGACTAAAACTCATCTCTTACACCGGCTATTCAATATTTTAATAACTTATAACAATCCGAACTTTTTTGCGTCCAGATGCACAATTCATATCCACGTCATCAACTTTCAACCCTTTCTTACATAATTTGCTATTTTCGATGCATTTACTGATTTGTTTTCAAAGCTAAATCACCGTGAAATTGAAAAGCACTACAAAATGAACTCTGAAATGGTTGAAACTTGGCAAGGTATCATCATTTCACCCGTAGCATGTGCAAAAAAGTAGAGAGGGTTATGGCAAAAACTGGATGAACTTCGTGTACAAACTGGACAAGCTCTTTCGAAGTATCAGGGTTTCGGACGAAAACTCATCTGTTACACCGGCTATTCAATATTTTAATAACTTTTAACAACTTTGGACTTTTTTGCGTTCATATGCACAATTCAAATCCAAGTCATCAACTTTCAACCCTTTCTGACATAATTTGCTATTTTCGATGCATTTACTGATATGTTTTCAGAGCTAAATCACCGTGAAATTGAAAATCACTAAAAATGAACTCTGAAAAGGTTGAAACTTGGCAAGGTATCATCATTTCACCCACATAGCATGTGTAAAAAAGTAGAGAGGGTTACGGCAAAAACTGGATGAACTTTGTGTACAAAGTGGACAATCTCTTTCGAAGTATCAGGGTTTCGGATGAAAATCATCTGTTACACCGGCTATTCAATATTTCAATAACTTACTACAACTCCGGACTTTTTTTGCATTCAGATGCACAATTCAAATCCACGTCATCAACTTTCAACCCTTTCTGACATAATTTGCTATTTTTTATGCATTTACTGATTTGTTTTCAGAGCTAAATCACCATGAAACTGAAAAGCACTACAAAATGAACTGAAAATCACTACAAGTATGAATATAATGATAAAATACACTAATATTAAACATAAGAAACTCTAAATACAGCAAAAAACTACTTAGAAATAAATAGAAGAAAATATATAAACCACAAAAGAAAAAAAACTATATGAAAAAAATTATTTCCGCGTTGCCCAGTGGGCCTGCTCGGCCTTGGGCGTGCTTATGCAGGCCCATAAGGCCCACTAGGCTCACAGGGCAGTGCGGGAAAGTTAGGCCCAGAGGCCTGCATTAGATAGGAGCTCGAAGGAGCTGCCACGGCTGGGTTTATAAACCAGTGCGGCTGCCCTTCGCTCGGCGAGGTGGGACTAAACATTGAGCACCGCGGAACGGGAGTGCACCCCCTTTAGTACCAGTTCGTGGCTTTAACCGGTACTAAAGGGCTGGTCGTTAGTATCGGTTGGAGCCACGAACCGGTACTAAAGGGGGTCGCTTCCCGCCGCTTGGCCTGGCCAAATTTAACCTTTAGTATTGGTTCCTGTCTCCAACCGGTACTAAAGGCCTCCCCTATATAAGCAGCACTTACGAAAATTTCAGTTATCATTTTCATCTTCATCGCGCCCGTCCCCGCGTCGTCCCGTCACCGCCCCTTTCGCCGTCATCGCCGCCCCCGTCACCGCCCCCATCCGTGCGCCACCCCTGTCGCCGTCGTCGCCGCCCCCGTCGTCGTACGTCGCCGCCGGCCGCCCCCGTCGTCGTACGTCGCCGCCGGCCGCCCCCGTTGCCGTCGTTGCCCCCCCCCCACGCCCCCCGCTGTAATATCGATCGCGCGCCCCGGCCAGTGGCCTCCTATGCATATGCACACACACACACACACACACAAACACAAACACACACACACACACACAAATGTTTAATGTCAAAATGTTAGATTATATATGAATTAGATAATGTTAGATGAGTTAGTTTTTCATACTTTTAGTTATAGATGAATTTATATTAATGCTATATGAATTAATATATATTAAATTTAGGTATATGAGATTGGATCATCTAATTTTAGTATATAGAACTAGGTACTTTATTTTAGTAAGAAAATTTATAGAACTAGTTTAGTTGAATTAGTTGAATTAGTTGAACTAGTTAATTAGTTGAATTAGGAGCTACTTTATTTAGGTATATTTTTAGTAAGTGCTTAGTTGAATTAATTAGTTGAACTAGCTAGTTGAATTAATAGAACTAGTTTAATTAGTTGAATTAATATAACTAATAAGTGTTTAATTTTTCACCTATGAACATAGGAAATGTCGTCTGACGATGAAAACGATTTCATTATGTGTGAAGACTGCGAAGACCAATGTGGCCTGTGCGACAAAAATTTCCTAGTTGATGATAGGCGCTTCAGCATCAAGCTGGATGAGACCTTCGAAGTGGATACAATAAGTCACAACGACAAGTCTTTTTTCGTAATTAAGCATGACTTATATATGCTTCATTTGCTTCAACTTATTATTTTAAATTTTCACTATTCTACTAGCGTATCCCTTGCCATGCAAGAATTTTCGTCTTGGATAAGATAGGTTTCAGTCCTAACAAAACTATGGAGGTAAAGAGAGTTTACTTGAAGACCGAGCATGGTTATACCTTCAACGTCAAATTATACAATCAAGACACCTACACCCATTTTGAATGCAAAACTTGGCAAGCACTATGCAAGGCTTATGCATTTGAGCCCTGATATGTTTATCACCTTTGATATTCGTCCCGAAGATGATATTGAAGGTAATAGAGACATTTGGGTCGATGTGCAGACGCCTCCAGTTCTACCATTATGTGAGTTTCTCAACCATACTTATGTCTTCGATATTGTTTTTTTTCAAAAATAGTTGACAACTAATTTCTATTGGCAGCTTATTTCCATTTAAGCAAACATGTCCAGCGCTTGGTAGACAGGACCGTCCACTGTCCCGGGGCTGAACTAAACTGCGAGGAGATAAGTCATTATGTTTCATGGCTTGAGGATCTTGATGCTGTCAAGAGAAATTATTTTCTTGAATTTGAAAATCTTAGTACTCAACGTGCGACCAATAGTGATCGTATTGAACTACGGTCACATCTATTTAGGAAAGATGGTAAGATTTTTACTATTTTTCCTCAGTGCATCTTTTGCATACATTATTTTTTAAGCTAAACTTCATTGCTAAGTATGTTATTATACAATGTTCTTCAACAGGTACTCCCGATGAATGTTGTGTCTCAGTGGATCGGGACTAAAGGTCGCATAAGAATATTTAGCTTACGGCCAAGACATCCTACAATGCACTTTAGTGCATTCAGGATTTCTAATAGCGAGGAATGCTTAACAGTGAAAGACTGGAGCAAAATTGTCCATGATCGCAGCGAAGTACTAGGGGGCAGCAATCAGAAGCGCAGCCCACGATTAGGAGACAGGTTCATCTGCATGCTCCAATATGATGAATTAGGAGAGCTATACATGTTCTATGCTATTTTACTCGAGAGAGAGCAGCAGGAGTTATTAGCATGCTCTTAGTACTTGTCCTCTCATGTCCGTGTTCTTCGTCCTAAACTTAATCTCAAAGAGTGATCATGTTGAACTCGATGATATCTTTCCTTCTGGTACAAGTGAATGTTTCTTCTTTAAGCTGGTATTGGTGGTGATTAGATAGCGGTAATGACTATGATGATTAAATAGTGCTAGTGACGACTATAATGATTTTTAGCTAGCCAGTATACCGTTAACTTGTTGGTGATGATATATATGATGCAATAGTTTTTATATTAATTAATATGATGATGATGAGTTATTATATCATTTATGAAAGAAACCGCAGATTAGTTTCAACTGGATGGATCCTAGCTAGCTAAATGATCAAGTATATGCCATATCCATATTACTTGCTCACCTAATATAAGTGATCAAGTAATATGGATATGGCATATATACTTTGATCACTTAGCTAGGATCCATGCATGCATCCAGTTGAAACTAATCTGCGGTACTTTCACCTAATGATTTAACAACTCATTATAATGTAAAAACAATCTCTAAATTAAACTGAAAACACAAAACTAAAGGAAAAATAAAAAATAAAACCAAAACCCCCCAAACATTTAGTACCGGTTGGTGTTACCAACCGGTACTAAAGCTATCCCCGCACCCGGCCCTGGCTCGTGCCACGTGGTGGTACTTTAGTGGCGGTTCGTGCCGAACCGGTACTAAAGGGGGGACCTTTAGTCCCCACCATTTAGTGCCGGTTACAGAACCGACACTAAAGGCCCTTACAAACCGGTGCTATAGCCCGGTTCTGCACTAGTGCGTGCCGACCCCCAGATCTTAGAGGAGCACCTTGCCATTTGCTAGCTATGTCGGTTAAGCGTGCTCGGTTTACCCGTTGCGTGTGCTGCTCCTGCCTTTCCTTAACAAATTCTAGTGAATTGTGTTATCTAATTTTACCATGCAATCTGTTGCTCCTATGTATATGTTCTATATGTCGTGCAGTGTGGTGCTCACTTATTAACTGTTTGGTTAATTAGTTGTCGTCTTGAGGTAACTGTTTGGTTCAATTCTGCAAATGTGATGTTCAATTCTTCAGGCTGCAATTTTGTATTGTCTTCCATGTGATAAATAAATCGAATTTATCTTTACAAAATACATGAGAAATGAATACAATTGCTATATTTCCAAGTTGTCAAGCATGCTTGGTTTGGTTATACATTGTGCAATGTGGTGCTCGGTTAACGTTTGGTTCATTTGTGTTGTGGTGTTTAGTTAACTGTTTGGTTCAATTATGCAATGCAATATTCAATAGTTGCGGGTGCATTCTTTTATTGTATACCATGTGAGAAGTAAATCAAATTTGGTTGTACTAAATACATGAGAAACAATACAATTGCTATATTTCTAAGTTGTCAAGCATACTTGGTTTGGTTATACATTGTGCAATGTGTTGCTCAGTTAACGTTTGGTTCATTTGTGTTGTGGTGTTTAGTTAACTGTTTGGTTCAATTCTGCAATGCGATGTTCAATAGTTGTGGGTGCATTCTGTTATTGTATACCATGTGAGAAGTAAATCGAATTTGGCTATACTAAATACATGAGAAACAAATACAATTGCTATATTTCCAAGTTGTTAAGCATGCTTGATTCGGTTAACTGTCTGATCTTCTATTAGGAGTATGTTATATTGTGCGATGTGGTGCTCAGTTAATGTTTGGTTCATTTGTTGTGGTGTTTAGTTAACTGCTTGGTTCAATTCTGCAATGCGATGTCCAATTGTCGTGGTTGGAATTTTGTATCGTTGTGCATGTGAGGAATAAATCAAATTTGGCTGCACTTAATACATGAGAAACATATACAAGTGCTATATTTCCTAGTTCTTAATCTTGCTTCGTTTGCATAAATGGGTTTTCCATGTTGCTTGAATTAATCTGACGAATCTACAATGTGCTTATTTTTCATCAATATATTTTACTGATAGCATGTGAACTCTTACTTAACCTGATGACTAACTACCTTATATGTGTTGCAGGGAAACAATATAATGGGAAGCACTGAGGTTTACAATCGAGGTTAGCACGTGCATGGTCCGTTGTCTAATAGCACATTATTGTGCAATTGCAGGAACCATTCTAATACTTAGGTTTTTAACAATTTTGTCTTGCACATCTAGGTCCTGCTGTTAGAGGTTTTGACCAACTGTTCGACCCTTTTTGCATATGGGGAAATGAGTTGTCCATGAATATCAATCAAGTCAAGAAACTCAGAAAGATTGTTAGGATAAAGAAATTAGCGACAAAAAACAACAAGATCTTTGTCTGCACAATGAAGAAGACATCAGTTCACTACAAGATGGTACTAACTATTATACCTTGCCTTTTTTATTTCTTTGCCCCATTTCCAATACAGAGAAGATGTTTATGCACACCCTTATTTTCAGGCCTTTGCAAAGCAGTTCACTGATGATTACCTCTCAAACCACCTCTATGGTCAGGAGGCGAGGAAGGTTTTCATACAACACCCACGGTTCAATATTGAAGTGTTCCTGAAGAGGACAAAGGATTGACGGTCAATCATCCACAGGCATTGGCCTAAAGATGCAAAGACCTTCAACATCAATGAAGGCTCAATATTCGCCTTCCGCTTCAGCAATTTTCCCTAATGAGATGCATCTGTCTATGTACCGTCTATGATACTAATTTCGGAAGGTCATGTGAAACTTGGTGCTGGTGTAGTTGTGTAATGGGGCAACTGAGTGCTGAAGCTATCATGTTGTACTCTGATGTATTTCAATTATGAAATCCTGCTTCCTTAATATGGGAATGAAATATATTATGTGTTTAATATGAATGTCAATTAGATTAATAAATGGATTATTAATAATAGGGCAATTAGCCTGCTAATGGTGAATTATCCTGCTAATTGGTTTTTGCTATTGCAAACGGTTATTGAGAAAATACCGTGGGCAATGACCTAAGGCAACGCACACATTTTCTAGGAATAAACCGTGTTGGATCAATGAACAATCACACACGACATTCTCTTCAAAAATGTTTGTGTTAGGCCACCTTGCGCAAATATTTACCGCATAAAAACTGTGTGTGATGGATAACCTTTGCCACACAGTTTCTTCTACGCACCGTGTGTGATACATTCAATAACGCAAACGATATTTTTTTAATATTGTGTGTGATGGGAACGCCATCACAAACGATTTAACGGGGAATATTGTGTGTGATGTACCTACGAACAGAAACGTTTTCCTTGCAGTGATTGTGTGGGATGTATATATGAACGGAAATGTTTCGCGGGGACTGACTGTGTGGGATGTACTTACGACCGGAAATTATTTTGCCTATATAATTGTATTTTTTTGAGCACTACTGTACGTATAACCGTATTTGGTCGCTCACCGGCCGCACACGACCTCATTTTGCCGAGCGTGTGTGCCAGGAGGGCATATCCCCGACGGTTTCTGGGTTGTGTGGGAAGGACCCCCTAATCGCCCACACTCACTAGGCGACAGTTCCAAATGTCGTTGCGGAAACGGGTTTTAAACCGTTTGTATAGCACCGACGCGTACCAGTGATACGTTATTCCCTTTGTCCATCGGTATGTTACTTGCCCGAGATTCGATCGTCGGTATCTTCATACCTAGTTCAATCTCGTTACTGGCAAGTCTCTTTGCTCATTCCGGAATATATCATCCTGCAACTAACTCATTAGTCACTTTGCTTGCAAGGCTTCTTATGATGTGTATTACCGAGAGGGCCCAGAGATACCTCTTTGATACTCAGAGTGACAAATCCTAATCCCGATCTATGCCAACTCAACAAACACCTTCAGAGATACCTACAGAGCATCTTTATAATCACCCAGTTACGTTGTGATGTTTGATAGCACACAAGGCATTCCTCCGGTATTCGGGAGTTGCATAATCTCATAGTCGAAGGAATATGTATTTGACATGAAGAAAGCAATAGCAATAAAACTGAATGATCAATATGCTAAGCTAACGGATGGGTCTTGTCCATCACATAATTATCTTAATGATGTGATCCTGTTATCAAATAAAAACTCATGTCCATGGTAGGAAACCTTAACCATCTTTGATCAACGAGCTAGTCAAGTAGAGGCTCACCAGGGACACAGTGTTTGTATATGTATTCACACATGTATCAAGTTTCTAGTTAAAACAATTTTAGCATGAATAATAAACATTTATCATGAAATAAGGAAATAGAAAATAACAACTTTATTATTGCCTCTTGGGCATATTTCCTTCAATGTCATACAAGATGCTCCAAGCAAAACTCATGATATGTGACGAATAAAAATATAGCTCCGAGTAAAATACCAATGGTCATTAGAAGAAAGAGGGGATGCCACTTAGGCATCCGCAAGCTTAGTTGCTTGCTTCTCTTTTAGATAATAGCTTGGGATGCCATGGGCATCCCCAAGCTTAGGCTCTTCTTACTCCTTATTCCTTCATCCATCGCGATCTCACCCAAAACTTGAAAACTTCAATCACATAAAACTCAACAAAACCTTCGTGAGATCCATTAGTATAACAAACCAAATCACTACTCTAAGTAGTGTTGCAAACCCATTTATATTTGATTTTTGCATTATATCTACTATGTTCCAACTTTACTATAGCTTATACCCTCTAGTACAAACCATAGATTCATCAAAATAAGCACACAACGCAAAGAAAATAGACTTTGTCAAAAACAGAACAATTTGTAGTAATCAAAGAACTTTGTATACTTATGTAACTCCAAAAATTCTTAAACATTAGGACAACATGGGCAATCTGTATATCAACCTTGTGTAAAAAATTCAGAGCAAAAGCACATTTCTGTGATTTATGAAAATTATTTTTCTGAGCGCAAAAGTTTCTGTTTTTCAACAAGATCAAATCAACTATCACCTAACATGATCCCAAAGGCTTTGCTTGGCACAAACACTAACTAAAACACAAAAAACACAATCATAATAGAGAAATAATTGTGAAAACACTCAAGAACATAAACAAAAAGACAAAAATAAAATTTATTCATTGGGTTGCCTCCCAACAAGAGCTATCGTTTTATGCCCCTAGCTTGGCATAATGCATAGATCTAAGTATTGTCATCTTTGGCTTCCAACTCTTCAATCACACTATCAGATTTCTTTGAAGATTAAAATAGCAAAATTTCTAGGCAAAAAATTGAGGAAATAGTTTTTATTAATAGGGTCTCTTATAACTTCGACAAAATCTGGGTGAATACTAATCATTTTAAGATCTTCTTTATTATTACTACTAGAAGTTGCACCCTTGTTCTTAGTGATTTGAGTACTCTTGCTAATTTTAACGAGTTTTTTTCAATAGTTTTAGCAGAAGCAAAAGTTGTGCTTAAATTGCTAAAACTTTCTTCCAACTTATCGATCCAAGAAGGGCTTTCTTCAATTCTTTCGTGAATTATTCCCTTTTCTTTTAACAACTTAAAAACACCTCCCGCTTTTAACCCAATTTTGCTAGCAAAATTATGCATCTGTTTACCCAAGTTCTCAAGATGTTCCTCAGTAAGCATTTTCTTTTCAATACCATCTAGCCTTTCCATAACATGCTCGAGAATCAAAGTTATTTCATTAACCATAAGAGGTGGTGATCCCACTAAATTTACCATATCATTAAAAGCATCAAGGGAAGGGCACATCAAGAAATTTCCACCGGTAATTGTATCAAGGAAGAACCTATACCAAGTGGTGAGCCCACATAAAAACAGCAAAGAAGAACAACGATGGATTGCTTACGGATAGATCTATTATGAGCGTTGCAAATCCTATACCAAGCATCTTTTAAATTCTCCCCTTCCCTTTGCTTAAAGTTAAGAACCTCGTTCTCGTGGGTGCACGCAATAGAAGAAGAGATATCCATCACGGCAAAAGGTGATAAACGAGAGTGCACACAAAAATAGATATGACAAGAAAACGGCGAACGAAAAAGAGAGCGAATAAAACGGCAAATTTTTCTGAAGTGGGGGAGAGGAAAATGAGAGGCAAATGGAAAATAATGTAAATTACAAGGAGATGAGATTTGTCATTAGGAACCTGGTATATGTTGATGATGTCTCCTTGGCAACGGCGCCAGAAATTGGCACATGGATGGAAGACTATGTTGAATTGATCCTCCCCGGCAACGGCGCCAGAAATTCCTTTTGATGTTGGCTTGAACTACGTCGGTATTTCCCCAAAGAGGAAGGGATGGTGCAGCACAACAATGGTAGGTATTTCCCTCAGTGATGAGACCAAGGTCATCAAACCAGTAGGAGAACCACGCAACACTACGTAAACGAGACCTGCACACAAAGAACAAATACTTGCAACCCGACGTGTTAAAGGGGTTGTCAATACCTTTTGGGTAACAGTGCCAAAAATTGTTAAGTTGACGGGATAAAATTGTAGTAGATTGATATATGCAAATAAAAGCAAATAAAATTCAGCAAGATATTTTTGGGTTTTTGGATTAATAGGTTTGAAAATAAAAGCGAATAAAAATAGATCTCGAAGGCAAATATGATAAAGAAGAGACCCGAGGTCGTAGATTTCACTAGTGGCTTCTCTAAAGAAAAATAGCATACGACGAGTAAACAAATTACTGTTGGGCAATTGATAGAACTTCAAATAATTATGAAGATATCCAGGAAATGATCATTATATAGGCATCACGTCCAAGATTAGTAGACCGACTCCTGCCTGCATCTACTACTATTACTCCACACATCGACCACAATCCAACATGCATCTAGTGTATTAATTTCATGGAAAATGGAGTAATGCAATAACAATGATGACATGATGTATACAAGATCTACTCATGTAGGAATTAGACACCATCTTGTTATCCTCAATGGCAACGATACATATGTGTCGGTTCTCCTTCTATCACTAGGATCAAGCACCATAAGATCGAACCCATCACAAAGCACCTCTTCCCATGGCAAGAAAACTCGATCTAGTCGGCCTAACCAAACCAAAGATTCAAAGAAGAAATACGAGGCTATAAGTAATCATGCATATAAGAGATCAAAAGACTTAAATAACTTTCATGGATAAAAACATAGATCTGATTATAAATTCAAAGTTCATCGGATCCCAACAAACACATCGCAAAAAGAGTTACATCAAATAGATCTCCAAGAGACCATTGTATTGAGAATCAAAAGAGAGAGAGGAAGCCATCTAGCTAGTAACTACGGACCCGTAGGTCTACAATGAACTACTCATGCATCATCAGAGAGGCACCAATGAGGATGATGAACCCCTCCGTGATGGTGTCTAGATTGGATCTGTGGTTTCTGGAACTTACGGCGGCTGGAATTGATTTCCGTCGACTCCCCTAGGGTTTCTGGAATTTTGGGGAGGCGGTGCGGGAGGCGGCTGAGGTAGGCACAGCCCACCTGGGCGCGCCTGGGCCCCCAAGCGCACCCTGGTGGGTTGTGCTCCCCTTGGAGCCCCCCTCAGGTACTTTCTGGGCCCATCGTGTAGCTTTTGGTCCAGAAAAAATTACCAAAAAGTTTCATATGTTTGGACTCCGCTTGGTGTTGATTTCATGTGAAGTAAAAGAAGCAAAAAACAGCAACGGGCACTGGGCACTATGTCAATAGGTTAGTTCCAAAAAATGATATAAAGTTGTTATAAAATGATTGTAAAACATCCTAGAATGATAATATAACACCATGGAACAATCAAAAAGTATAGATACGTTGGAGACGTATCATGCACTTTCGTTGCCCCGATCCCGTGAAATCCGTAGTGGCAGCAGCGGGAGGGATTTCGACGGCCCCCGCTACGACCACAATGCAAGTGGTGGCGCCTTCTTCTTCGGCTCCGGTGGCACCAATTCCACCTTTGACAACCATTGTAAGTACCTGAAACCACATTCTTGCTTACAGAGCTTCGTAGATTCTAGACTGGGAACGGGTGGAGATTAGATAGGAAGTAAGGATTTGTAGGCCTCTAAGTGATGCTTGCTGCTCCACCTCTGACAACATTTTTATTTTTCCAGTGAAGATACACAAATTTTTAGATCTGTAGATTCGATTCATTTTGGTCGGCAATATGCATGTCAGTCCCAGCTTTGTGCTGCCATCCACCACCTAACTTCCAAGACTTGCTCTCAGTTAACCGATTGGCACTTAAGCCCACAATGTCGGGGAGAAGGGAGGGAGTGACGGTGCCTCTGCACACCCTTGACTGCCCACACAAGTTGGGCCATGAGCTGAGAGAACCAGTGCCATGCTTGTTCTGTGTCCAAATGGACACGGGCGACATGGCAATGCTTGTCCTCTCGACGGCTTTCCAAAAGCCCCTCAAGGAGTGGTTCAAGATCCCCATTTTTTGAAAACAAAAGGTAGATTGACGTCTACCTTATATATTTCAAAACAAGCGAAGCCTGGGGACCATAAGGTTGATTACATGAGTTTGTGAACTGCACCAAGGTGCAAAAGGCCACAAACAGCCTGTGAGCGAAAGAAAGCAAGGAGGCATAGGCAGAGGTTTACAGAGGCACGTTACATTGTCCTATTATAGCTTCAAGCATTAGCCATTAAGCAGATTGACCCAGGCCAGCAGGTCACTCTTATCCTGTTGCCTCTTTGCTCGAAATAGCCACAAACGAAACAGATCCATAGCATAGAACCTGACATAGGACTCCATCCAAACTTTGTTATTGAAAAACCGGTCATTTCGGGCATGCCAAAGCGAAACCAGACAAGCAGCAAAGGCAATATTCCATTTGCGCTTAAAAATGAGTCGATCGGCGGTTTGTGTCGCAAAAGCCAGAAGGTTAATCGATGAGAGTGCCAAAGAGGACAAATGCAGCTTATCCCAAATGGCTTGTGCTAGTCGACAACGTAGTACCAGATGATAAATTGACTCGACTACTAGGCAAATATCATAGTGTGCATGTGGAGCAACGGCCGACCAACCCTTTTTAACCATATTATCCCTAGTGTCCGTCTCCAAAAAGCTAGCCAAAGGAAAGTTTTGTGCTTTAGGGTTATAATCTTATCACAAAGCCATTGCTCGTACGGATACTACTCGGCCCCTCTGAAAGTAAGTAGCCTGCAAAAATAACTTGTGCACACCTCCTTTCTGTAGGAAGTAGCTAGTCGTGCATCCTCGGCACCATCGTCCAGAACCATGCTTGCCAGAAGCTCATCCAAAGCTTGTAGCTCCAAGGTTGCAGCCCTTGAGAGATTTGGGTGGAGTTGGACCTCCCAGGTACCAAGAGAGAATTGAGACGCAATAGAGCAGTATGGGTTCCTTACAAAGGAGTACATAACAGGCAACATATACCTGAGCCGACCAAAATCCAGCCACCGATCCTGCCAAAAGGATACTAGAGTCCCAACCCCAACCTTGCACTGAGTAGAGTTCACAAACAAAGGAATGCACTGTTTAAAACCCTTCCAGAAGGGTGTATCTCGGTTGTGGGCAACATAAGACATATTGTCCTTGCAATACTGTGAGGCAAACCAAAGGTAGGAGGGAACATCCAAAGTTTGAAGGACCTTAGCCACACAAACTTGCACAACATAGACTGATTGTAAGCAGACAGATCCCTGGCAGCTAAGCCACCGGAACTGCGAGGGAGGATGACGTGTTCCCAGGCCACAAGGCACTACCCACCCTTGGCCTTATTCTTGTTGTGCCAAAGAAAAGCTCGCAAAAGGCCTTCCAACTTACAGATAGATTCCTTAGGCCATGGAAAACATGTCATGAAATAGCTAGGAATAACAACAAGAACAAAATTCAGAAGAGTAAGCTGCCCCCCCCCCATGGAGAGGAAGGTAGTCAACCAGCCCGATAAGCGCTTGTCCACTTTGTGAATGACTGGTGAGATCATACCATGAGAAACCTTGTGCAAGGACAATGGTAATCCAAGGTAAGTGCATGGGAAGGAAGACAATGGGCAGCCAGACAACTGGGCGATCTCCTCCGCAACATTCCCTTCTACCCACACATGTACCATGGTACTCTTATGAAAGTCGATATGCAGCCCCGAGAAGTCAGAGAAAGCCTTGAGGATATTCTTGATAATGCAGGCTTGTTGTACATCCCCTCAGAAAATAATGTGAGTATCGTCCACGTATTGAAGCACCGGAAACATGCTACTAGCACCTAGATGGTGTACCAAGCTGCCATTCTAGAGATCCACATTCCACGTTGCATACCGGTGTCTGTGTGCCGGGTGGTGTGAAGAGTGGGTGCAGGTGGCCAAGTTCGACACAAGTAGATACCCACAACATTGCAAGTTCAACACACGGTCCCGGACAGCGGGCGTATCTTGTGACACGGTTATGTCCTGTCTTGGTTCGCACCCATTATCTCTTTTATCTTAACATGCATACATGTCAGCTCATCAAAGACTCACCATAACATGGGTGAGAGTTTTTCCACTATTAGTTGATCTCCACTATTTTTATTTATCCCAACATGCACATATCCCCACCTTACCACACATGTAACCTCATTAAAGGGTCCACTCAACATGCATGTGGTTTTTTTTCTATTATGTTATTCCACTTATATTCAACAAATATTTTTAAACTATACAATAATCAAATAAAATATACAGTATGCATTTTTAGTTTTATATCATATATTATAAATTCAATTATTCATGTTTCATACAACCAAAACACGTTGAAATATGTTGGAACTGTTTCTTGCAATGATGTGCAGGGTATCATACGGAGGGAGTATGAGTTTTGCATGTGCATCTGCAGGGTGGGTGAGGTATTAACTATTCGTCGGTAACTTTTTGGCACGTTGACTATTATCGCCATCGTCCTCCCCCTCGTGCCCCGTCGACCTGCCATCCAACATCGACCGACATCATCCACGACCAGCGTCTCTGCCACCCTGATCGTCCCTCTAACCATCATCCCTCTACTATTGCAATATCACTCACGCCGTTCCATTTTTACCCCTCCTTAAGATCATAAAAGTGATTGAGCAAGTCTATGACTCACTGTCTTTTCCATGTCTATTTCAATATATTAAAAAATCACTAGTTGTTTGGAATATTTTTTTCGGTCAAAGCCATTCGAAATATTTAACTGAATTTCATACTAATTGGTTGTTGGAAAATACCTCTAGTAGCCAATGTACTTATGACGTATTAGTTGTGTTTCATTATGTCCTAACTCATCTATAATTTCATTTTGATACATGATAATTTGTGTTTTCATGTTTTTCATAAGAAATTATGTCATATGTATTTAGTAAAAAGGTTTACGTGTATTTATTGTCAAAATGTGGATGTAACTGAAAACCTGAAACAAACTTTCTCAGTTTGATTTAAATTTTATGATGATTCATACTTGAAGGCTCGAAATGACATGCAAAATTATATGGTTTCATGGTGTTTTCCCGTATCAGCAATGTTGAATTGTAGGTAAGAAAATATGTACTTGTAAATTGGTAGAATTGTCCTTATACATGTTTCCGTTATCACATTCGAACTTCTCTGCGCGGAGTTACAAGCCAATGTAAATATACGAGTCAAGTCAGAGGAATCCAAACAATTCCAATCCAACTCACCTAATGAATCATGCATTTACTCAGGATAATCAAATCCAGTCGTAATAGCACACTAAATAACACATTAGCAAATAAAACACTGGGCAT
Organism: Triticum aestivum; assembly: GCF_018294505.1. Lineage (NCBI taxonomy): Eukaryota > Viridiplantae > Streptophyta > Magnoliopsida > Poales > Poaceae > Triticum > Triticum aestivum. The sequence continues at coordinate 550,615,817 of NC_057813.1, read as the reverse complement.
TGATCATGCTGCTTGGTAATATCAAATCTTAGTAGATTTACGCGTGAACATTCAAGGTACAATGATTGGTTGGATTTCCTGCAATATGTCTTATCACATATTGTGATGTTTTATGATTTTCATGATTCTAATGAAATTATTTGAATTTCCAAGGTATTCAGTAGCACCTTTTATGATTCAATGCCTTAAACATTTCCTTGACACGGCTCCAAAACTGAATATGATAAATATTAACTTAATCAATGCTTGCACGATGAACTATAGTAGCACGTCCTATAAATAAACAGACACAATGTAGGTATCTTACCTGTGCATTAGTAATCGCGAGGTTTGCCCGGCTCCAGCAAGGGAGGGGCGATGATAGCGGCGCGCCTTCGGCTCGCTTTAGTGGTTGTAGTCATCACTAAGTGGACCTGGTTGTAATTTTTATTACCTCAGGTGTTCTTTGTACTGTCATGATTGAAGAAGAATAGATTGGAAGTTTCTCACGCAAAAAATCATGCGTCGAAGTCTAGTTTTATTTTTTTTATTGCTATAAAAAGTCTTACCTTTTAGATTATTGAAAAAACACATGGTTGCGTTGTGCTAACCATGTGATTCTCCAAGGTATTGTTTAGTTTATTATTGGTAATAGATAATGTTGAGCTGGCCACAATAAATTTGATGAGAAGTTAGCAAGCAATGAACAAGGATGATAGAAGTCAAATTTGCAACCACTTTTTTAGATAAGGCAAGACGTTTTCCGTTTACTTTCTCATGACTTGAAGTTGAATAAACAATGCAAAAGTCAGGCGCCCTAAAAAATAAAAAAGAAGAAGTAGAAAATGTTAAAGCTCTTAATTGTTTAGTTTAACACCAGGAAGGGTCACAAAGGCCCATATGCTTTTATTTGGTCAAAGTAGTGGCATACAACATCAACACAAAAGACTCTACAGAAAAGTGGCAATGACAAATAGGTCCGGAAGTTCTATAAAGAAGACTCCAGATAGAAAAATAAAAATGTGATCGATGGCCAGGAGAAATGATTTTTGCGGCCCTTTGGCCGAGAATGCGACGGGTCGTGGGAAAAAGCCGACCAACTAACATGGGTGCCATGGCTCCTCCAAACCAACCGTCTGTGGTGAACAGGAACCCGATCGTGAGCCGTCAGCTTGATGGCAAGGTTTCTTCTCGCACGCCATGTCACCTTATTATTGAAGAACAACCGGGGGAGGAGAACGGAGCAACGACAGCCGAAGCACAGTACACCATGGATCCCGACCAAAGAGTCCCAACATAGGATTGAACAGCTAGTCCTTTATGCACCTTCGTTGTTCTGTTGTCAACACGAGCCCGAGGGAGAGGAGCACTGGGCGCTATGTTATTCATCGGAGAGAAGAGTACTAAAAATAAACCTACTACAACTACCAACCAGACCTCTCCCCGCCTCATTGTCGGCCACCATGGCCGCCGAAGATGGGATTGAGAGAAACCGATGACAGAGGTGGAAGGAGGGATTAGAAGTTAGGGGGCGGCAAAGGAGTTAGTCTCAACACGGAAGGTAGTCCATAAAGTCCGATTGAATCACTAACTCTTCATAGACGTTCTTAACTTGTCTGGTATGCATATGTCGAGCATGGACACCACACCATTCGAAGGTGTAGGAACCATGGTCGCACCTCCCATTCTGTATGGATCATCTTGGTCACTTTGGCTATCCAGACTGCGTGAAATGATATACTTCATTTATAAAACGTTTTAAGTCACTATTTTAGTGATCTAAAACGTCTTATATTTGTGTATAGAGCGAATTTGTAATACTCAAAGGAATTCAACCAAACCTATATATCAGGACAAAAGGAAAAGCATACGCAGGGTTCCAAACCAAAACAATTTCCCTTTTTTATTCCGACCCCCCGCACTTTTCACCCCACACGCCGTTTTCTCTTCTCCCTGTCGTCCGCCTCCTCACTCTCCCCTTTGACTCCGCCCCTCCCCCTCCTCTCTCTCTCTCTCTCTCTATCTCTCTCCTGGTGGCCGTCACCTCACGCGCACCCCGCGGTTGCAGAAACCGGAAGCCTCGTCGCCAGAGCACGAGGCCCAGAGGAAGCAAGAACCCTAGCCCGGGCAGCACCAAGGTGAGGACGCCCCCGCGCCGCCATTGTCTCCCCCCTGGTCGCCCCCCCTCCCGCGGCGCTTCTCTGGTTTCCCGTCGCCTCCGCGGCGATCTCCGCCCGAAATGGGCGCTCCTGGGGTTTCTTGGCGATTGGACTAGGGGTCAGGGGTGGTTTCTTGGTCCCGTAGGTGGTTTCTTTCTAGGGATTTTACTCCGGATTCCGTGGGGTTTGGGGAGGGTTTTGTCGGGTTTCTTGAATTTTTTTTCTTGCGCGGCGCTCGGGTTGGTCATTTCAGCGATTTCGTTGTGTTCTCGAGCGTCCGGTTGCCTGTTTGCAACTCTGAAGGGTCAGATTGGATCTCTGGGTGCAAGAACTCGCCGGAAATTTTGGACTTTTTCTTTTGGAATTTAGGAGCTTCAACAGAATCGGGTAATTTTGCCGCAGTCGGCTGCTGGAATAGCTCGTATGCCTAGAAATTCCAAGGAGGTCGTTATGGTTTTCTTGTTAATGTTCTTTGTGGAGAATTGTTAAATCTAGTGCCAAATATTATCGCCAGATGGAATTTACTGTTCAGAATCTGAATGCTGCAACATTATCTGAACGTCCATAAATGTATGGTTGAAGTGACGCAAGGCATGCGTGGGTCAGCAGATGAATGTATCAGAATGGCACCATTTCTTGAAAGTCTGGGAAGGTCTATGAGAGAATTCTTCTGGCAGAATTGTGTGCCATAGTCTGTATTGTGTAGTCTTGCCCATCTATCTTTATGGATTCGAGTAGCTTATGTTTGCAACTGCTATCGAAGTGATTCAGTCTGCTTTAAGAGTATCACAACAATAAATTTCGTGGTATTTAGTTTGTACAATAAATTATTTGCTAATGGTCTAAAATTGCATCATACCATGAAAATTCAGGCTTTAGTTTCATTGTTTTTCTTCTGTTTGGGTGTGACAGATGTAGCTTCATTGTTTGTGTAATGTGTGTCGCTTTTAGATTTTTATGGCGCTCGAAGTGAACATCCCTTGAATCATGATAGTTTCAGAGTTAAATTTGCCCTGAAATCTTGTATATGCATGATCACCTATGGCCGTCATTGCAGATTTTGACCTAAAATGGGAGTGGCTGGTCACAACGATCCTTTGTTAGGTGAAACCACATGTGGGTCTTTGCTGCAGGAACTACAGGTGCTTTGCCAACTCTCCCTCCCTCTAAGAATTATCATTTGTTTCCTTGCACTTTTTGAGAGGTAAATTGAAAACAATGGCAACACAAATACCATTTCAACTCCTTTGCATCAAGAAGAGTGAACATATCATGTTTAAGCAGGAAGATACCAGGTTTTATTAGTAACTGGTTTGTGTTATTTCAGCTGATATGGGATGAGGTTGGTGAGAGCGATGATGACCGCGACAAGATGTTACTTCAGCTAGAGCAGGAATGCTTAGATGTTTACAGGAGAAAGGTTGATCAGGCTTCTAGTTCCAGGGCTCGTCTTCTTCAACAACTTGCCAACTCCAAATCCGAGCTTACTAGACTCCTTTCTTCGCTGGGAGAACTGTCTATTTCTGGCGTTATAGTTGTAAGTATCTGGGAATAGCCCCCCCAACTCCCATCTCAACCTAGGTCCTTTGTATATACATGCTACCCAACTATACTTAGTTGATACTCCGTACTTAATGGTTTGTCGTACATTATTTTACTTCTGCATTTCTGCTAGAGTTTATCTTCAAGTATAATATCTCTTCCGCTAATATAGTACATATTGTCCCCTTTCTCCTGATTTACAGCCTGACAAGACAACTGGTACAATCAAGGAGCAACTAGCAGCGACATCACCATTCTTGGAACAGCTCTGCAGGAAAAGAGAGAAGAGGGTGAAAGAGTTTGCTGATGTTCAACTCCAAATTCAAACAATACGTGGTGAAATTGCGGGTACTCTACAAGTTGGTGACCACTTGGAAATGCCCCATGTCAACGAGGATGATCTTTCAATGAAGCGATTAAATGAATTTCTTTTTGAACTACAAGCACTTCAAAAGGAAAAGGTTGGTACTGATTCCATAGTTTGCTCTGCACAAGAACTGGTTCTGTTCTGTTCATGTGCCAATGTTCCAAACATCAAAGCTCGCTGGAGCCTGAAGGCATTTTATGTTTGTGCAGTACACATAATTTTGAATGTTTGCATAATCAATACCCCCCCCCCCCCCCCCCTTTGACGGTAATCAATACCCCCTTGGTGTTGAAATCTAAACTGTGGCATTAGCACATAATCATGTACTCCCTCTGATCCAAAGAAAGTGTCATGCACGGCAATTTTTTGGATCGGAGGGAGTACAGTATAAATGACCAAAGCAATAGGCTACTGATATAGCTGATGACAGTCAGTGTAAAGTCTGCGGTCTGAATGATTATGTAAAATCTCCTGACTTGAAATGACATTCTTAATTTATTTTGTATTGCAGAGTGATAGGTTGCACAAGATTCTTGACTTTGTGAGCTCAGTGCACGATCTTTGTTCTGTCCTTGGGATGGATTTCTTGGCCACTGTTACTGAAGTACATCCTAGCCTCAATGACTCTGTTGGTGCTCACTCCAAGAGTGTTAGTGATGAAACAATATCCAGGCTGTCTAAGATGGTGACCGAACTTAAAGAAGAGAAAGTTAAGAGGCTCGGAAAGGTAAATTTGCAGTGGAGCCTCCGGTTATTGCTTATCCTCTCTTTAGGCGTCTTTGATATCTTTTCATATGTGATCTTATTTCTGATTAAGTGCTATGCTCTCTTAGATTCAAGCTCTAGCTTCCCAGCTAACTGAACTTTGGAACTTAATGGATGCCACTGTGGAGGAACGGCAACTTTTTGATCATGTCACATGCAATATGTCCTCAACATTGGATAGAGTGACAGTTCCTGGAGCTTTGGCTCTTGATGTAATTGAGCAGGTTAAGATGTGTTTCTTCTCTCAGTGAGTTTGGTGTATTGATAAAGTAGTACCTTTGTTGTTCACCCGTGAACTGACATATTTTTTGCACCCTAAAGGCTGAACTTGAAGTTGAAAGGCTGGATCAGCTAAAAGCTAGTAGGATGAAGGATATTGCATTCAAAAGGCAGACTGAACTTGAAGATATATATGCCCAGGCTCATATTGCAATAGATACTAGTGCTGCAAGAGATAGAATACTGTCTGTTATTGATTCTAGTATGTTCGAGCCATCAGAACTACTGGCCGATATGGAGAACCAGATACTTAAAGCAAAAGAGGAGGCCTCGAGCAGAAAGGACATATTGGAGAAGGTTGACAGGTGGATGCTAGCATGCGAAGAAGAGAGTTGGCTTGAAGACTATAGCCGGGTATGCAAAGTTTGTTATGTTACCCTTTTGCTGTCTCCATTTTAATGCTCGAAGATATCAAGTGTGTTTCCGGCATATGGTGCTCCTTTGCACCAGCATTGTTCTTCCAATTCCATTCCCCATGAAGTTGAAACCACTTGCTTGGCTGTGGACTCTCACATTGATGTTCTCTTATTGGCAGGATGATAACAGATACAGTGCAACTAGAGGCGCACATCTGAACCTCAAGCGTGCAGAAAAAGCTCGTGTTTTGGTTAATAAAATCCCAGGTATGTTCTGAAAATGGTTTCTTCCTGGGAATTGCATCACATTACCTTATGGCCGCTGGCTTAGGGCGCATTATATTACACATACTTGCATGATATGTGATGGGAACGTGAGTGCTAGTGCTAACCCGACCTAACTTTTCATGCATATCTTTACTGCAGCCATTGTTGACATGCTGGTGGCGAAGACCCAGGCTTGGGAACAAGAACACAACACATCATTCACCTACGACGGTGTCGCGCTTCTCGCGATGCTGGACGAATACAGAATCCTGAGACAGGAGAAGGAGGAAGAGAAGCGAAGAATGAGGGTTAGTATGCTTTTGTGCTGCTCCTTTTGTCCTGTCCAACGGCTATGTCCAGCGAATCATCTCTGCGTCCCATGTTTTGCTCAACTGTTCTATCTGCCGTTCATTCCAGGACCAGAAGAAGATAAACGACCAGCTAGCCGCCGAGCAGGAGAAGCTGTTCGGGTCGAAGCCGAGCCCAGCCCGGCCGCAGTCTGCAAAGAAGATGCCTGGCCCTCGGGCCAATGGCGGCGCTGTCAACGGCACACCGAACCGGAGGCTGTCGGTGCAGCAGCAGAACGGCGTGCGCTCGGCGAGCCGGGACGGCCGCAGGGAGAGTGTCAGGCCATCGGCGCCGGTGAACTACGTGGCCATCGCCAAGGACGACGCGGCTTCGCAAGCGTCTTCGACCTGACACCTGGCCTATCGGTGCCGGTCGGAGAAGTATAGCTGTGCAGTAGTCGGGAGATTATATAGAGCTTAAGCTTAGCTTAGCTAGGTGGAGCGAGAGTTTAATGTGACGATAGTCATGGCGGGAATCGCCTCTGTAACTGGATGGATCATGGATGTTCGTCTCGTGTTGTAGATCGAATGCAGCTGGTGCTATGAATAACTGACACTTTTACAATGTTTCATCACCTGCGTGCGTACTTTATTTAGTGACCAACTTTTACACGACCAACTTGTCAGTCTTGCACTTAAAATCAGCTCGAATCATCTAACACTTCAGCAACAAGCAACTGAAAAGTAAGAGAAAAATCATGGCGACACAAAGCTAACACAGCAATCAGGATCTGAAGAAGCTATGTACGTCACTCCACTGTCTCGGTTTCAGTAATCCGTCGGGGGCTGGCGGGGATCGTACGCCTCGGCCTCGGCTTGATGATCCTTCTGCAGCTGCTTCTCCTCCCTCTGCCGCGCCTTCTTGCTCACCTTGTCACATCAGAGCATTACGGAATCAGTACAGGGCATCACTGATGAGGCTAATCATGGCGGCGACTCGAGGGATGGGACTGCTTACCTTGTGGGATCTTGGTTGGAGCCGGTGCTCCGACGACGCGGCCGCCACCTTCCGGCGCGGCAGGTTCCTGCCCCCCCTGAGCCGGTTCTTGCCGGGCCTGTAGCAGCTGAGTCCGCTCCGGCCGCCGGCGCTGGAGCCGTCGAAGCTGATGGCGGACACGTCGTTGGAGCCGCAGCTCTCCTTCTCCTCGACGGCCACGTCCTGCCGCCTCCTCACCACCACCACCCGCCGCCCGGCAACCGCCGACCCGGCGTCCGTGGCGTTCTTGCTCGCGCTGTCGTCGGCGCCGGGCTCGGCCTGCCGCGTCGCCATCCACCGCTCCAGCCAGCTCCACCCCACGTTGAACTCCCCCTGCTCCGACCTCGACGACCGCTTCTTCGTGCCGCCGCTCCTCAGCTGCCGATCAAAACGAGTTTAGAAGCGACTCAGACCAAATGTAGACTACTCGATCGTTGCCTCAAAGCTCTCCAATAGCGTGACGATGTGCGTACCTGCTGTGAGAAGGCGTAGGCGAGGGCCCGCTCGCGCCGCGTGGTGGCCTCCATCTTGCTCTGGATCCTCATCCTCAGCACGTTGGAGCTCAGCGTGCTGTCGTCCCACTCCTCCTGAAACATCACATTTAGTTAATAATATAAGTTCACTGTTCATTTAGGTGCCAAATTAAGCCGTAACACTATTTTTCTTGACCAAAGTGATGCCATTGCAGTCAAGTCCCTGTGTGTGCCACAGTGTAGCAGCAGCAGCAGCAAAAGCTCTGCAGTACCTTGGCTCTGAAGACCTGGGGCCGCGGCTTCTGGCTCTGGCCCGCCCGGTGCTGCGCCGACGCCGACGCGCCGTCATCGCTCAGCCGGAGGTTGCTCAGGGACTCCCCTACCTGGACCTCCACCGACGCAGCGATGGTGGACGCCGAGGCAGCAGGGCTCTTGGGCGCTTCACCGTAGCAGCACTCTTGTCCGGAACTTCTCCTCAGCTCCTCCTGCAGCAAGCGCCCCCTTTCCTGCAGCACGGCGAACGCACCATGATCTTCATTCAGGAAACGTAGCTAGCCAGACGCAGTCTGGGCTCTGAACCAGGATTTTTCATTCAGGAAACGCACCATGAACCTCCTGAATGCGGACTGGATCAGCGTCGCCGCCTCGTCCTCGGTGAACGGCTTCGTCCGCTCGCCGGGGCTCCACTGAGCGTGAACTTGTTCAGCGTGGCCGTGTGCGCCGCCGTTGACATCGCGGCGACGCTGATCGGCTGCCGCCGGAGCTTGGGCGTCCTGCGTCATGGTGCAGGTCTCGAAGCTCCTGGCCGAGACCGTCCCGTCATCGTCGTCCTCCCCGTCCTCGGCACCCGCGCCGTTCTCGTCGCCGCACAGGTACAGCCTCAGAGAGCCCCATCTCCTCTTGTGGTCGCCCGGGCTCCTTTCCTGCGAAGAAGAAGAATTTTTGTTCACACGTCAATGTCACATTGCGCGCAGTAGCCGCGCGACATATACTGAATGAGAAATGCACGCACGGTGTGGCCTCCGCGTCCCGCCGACGAGGAGGAGGCGCAGGGGCTCTTGGAGAGGACTCTCCGGACAATGCCGCCGGCGAGGCCCATGGCTCAACTGCACCGTGCCAAGGCCCTGACTCGCTGACGAGCCCGATCCAAGGCGACGGAGCCGTGCGTGTGGCTAGCTGGGTGCCCTTATAGGGACGGCACCACCACCGGGCTAGCGGCCATGGACTCACTGGACTCGCGCGGTACGGAGGTGGTGAATCCAAACAAAACAGGCTAGATGCGATGCGGTTGCTTTGGTTCGGTGCAACTTTGCGTGTGTAAAGGCAGGCGCAGGCGCGGGCGCGCGTTTGATTGGCGGATCCGCACACGCCGCGGTGGCCTTGATGATGACAGGGAGAGGCGAGGCCCCATGTGTTGGGTTTTCTTTTGGGCTTTAGAGCTGGACCGGAGCGTCTTGTTCCACACTGCTCTCCCTCTTTTGGACATGTTCTAAAACGCTCTGATTCCCATTAAACTTCAGGGGGAGGAGGGGTTAGTGACTATCATCAGTTTGCATCCGGACAGTCACCGTCAGTCTATTCACTCATCATGAAGGGGCTACACCGATAATTCATCCTGGAGCCCGGGCTCATCTGCTCCCGCTCAGCAAAAAATTCAAAAAAAATACTAGAAAAATTCAAAAAATTCCAAATTTTTTTGTGGTGATAGATAATTTGACGCGTGAGGTGCTCCCCAAAATTCAACTCATTTGGACATCTGAGCAGCTCTCGGCAAAAAAGACAAATCGTGTCAAAACAGTGCGTGAACAGTACACATTTTTACAGACCCTGATTTTGTCTTTTTTGTCGAGAGCTGCTCAGATGCTCAAATGAGTTGATTTTTGGGGCGCTCCTCACGCGTCAAATTATCTACAACCACAAAAAAATTTGGATTTTTTTGAATTTTTCTAGTATTTTTTTTTGAATTTTTTGCTAAGCATGGATGCAGATGAGCCCGGGAGCCAAAACTCTGCGTCCCTACAGAGTACAGAGTAGAGAGATAGCGAACGAACCACCGGCTGTCGGCGTCTTGCCTGGGTCTGCGTGAGGGTCGTCGTACTGGTACAGGGTTCGGGGTACATACATGGATCTGTCGGCAGGAGCTTACTGACGAGTGATTGATGAGGAAATAACAGAAATTAGCGGGAAAGAATGTCCGGAGATAAAGGCTGTAGACGTGCACCCTTTTCCCACATGGCTTTGCTCGCCTCATCCAACCTAATCTTTTGTTTTGTTTGGCCTTGCTTGCTCCAGGGTGCACCCATATTCCCTTCCCTCTCTCTCCTACAGCCCTACTCTGAAACCGTAGCATGCTGCCGATTCCTCCTCATCATCATACGATAAAAGCACACAGGACAGCAAGCACACCAGGGTCGGTACCCGCCTGCCTGCCTGCCTGCCTGTTGACAGCAGCCAGCAGGATCTCAGAGCCCGGACCTGAACTCAAGTGAAGTCTCGACTCTGAACTGAAGCCTCGACCGTGGCCGACGCATGAATCCTGTGGCACCGGTCTTCATTTCGCTGTGCCAAACCCAAGCCAGTCGAAAAGCACAGCTCCGAGCCTCAGGTCGAACTGTGCTGACGGCGCAAATCCCTTGATCTGCTCCTTCAATTATAGTTCGTGGACGGGCAGAGGAGTAACGGCAGGGTTTTCACCGGCCTGGTCAGTTTTATCCGAGAGGCGAGAGTCTGAGAGCAGCTGAGAATTTTCCCCGCCGCTCCTGGCCGAATCCACCACCCGGCGTCGGCTGGTGCAATGGGGAAACCAAAGCAGAAACCGGGTTAGGGTGTAGATGAGCAAGTGAACGACGTACAACCGGTGAACTGGATGTCGCATCTGTCGGAGATCTGATGACATGAGCTACGAGTTTGAGTGGGTGTCCTAGACTGCAAGCCCGGGATGAAGCATCATCGACATAGGTAGACCAGCTGGCGTGGGCGTCCCTGAATTGTCCCTCGTTTCGAGCACATCTGACGTATGTATGCTGCAGTACCAATGACCGGTTATGCGGATCAGGCAGGGCCATCAATCATCATACTAAGTAGGAGTACTTACCAGTGGCTCCACGCCTTCAATCATTCTGCATCTCTGCTGCACCAATCACGATCTGCCGTGGGGTAAGGGCTCTCTCCTTGCATCCTGAGAGCATTGTCTCTCGATTTATAAGTACCACTAGATCAAGCACGGAGGTCATGAAATAACCAAGCATCGATCAAGCGCCTGCGAGTTAGCATAGGGCCATATGCTTCAGTTAGTATCATTGTCTAAGGCTTAACCCCCTTTTTTTCTCAAACACACATCAAAATGCATGTCGTTTGTATATATTCTCTAAAATGGCGTAATCTGAGGTTAAACCTATACATTTTCTTTGTTCCATGGAAGAGAATTGAGATGGTAGGCAATACAATCCTTGATATTATACATAGATTCTAATCATTACTACTTGTGACAACGACTAACAATGTTCTGTGATTTCAGTCTCATGAATGTCAAGAGGAAATAACCAGGAAGCACCGACTACTATTCCTCATTATCACCAAAAGAAGCTTGTCTACGAAAACTATTTACATGCATCAAACTTTACAACTGCGTTCAAATCAAGCATAATATGCAGGATTTTTTTTGAGATTCTTGCATATGCCATATATCTTAAAGATTAATTCAAGCTCAAGACACAGTGACACACAGATGCCTTTGAGAAAAAAAGAACACAAAACTACCCTAGAAAAATATTCTAAAATGCCTCTGCAGTTGGATTAATATAGCATGTTAGCCTGCTAGTAGCTACGCTATCCATTATTAATGGAAGCGAGCATTTTTCATCTCTCTGAGCAGAGACATAAGTAAAACAATTACAGAGCCAAGTACAGAGAAAACGTACTTGTGATTACAAGTGAAGCCAATAAATAGACAGCCTGTCTGAGAGTCCCACTTTTGTGTTACTGGTGGCTAAGGCCATCCCATCCAAGCCTGCCATGTCAAATAAGGGCATTGCACCCACATAAACACATATGCCGCAAAGCATATACGAATATATGTGCTCGACAAATTATTCATGTCTCTATCAACTGACGCGTTGAACTTTGCAAGACACCAGCTGGTATCAATTTTCAGGGATGCAGCTATAACAGTAGAGCATTTTGGGAACAATACATGCTAGAATTCATCCCAAACTCCGAATGACTCATAAGCCAATCACGGGACAGAATCGCCAACAAAAGCAGAGACAGAAAATGTTAAGGTCAGTTGTCATATGTGATGATGTCCTCAGAGGCTACTAGTTCTGAAGGTGCCCCATTAACATTTGACATATGTTGTTTGCTTCTGTTTACATCAATCCAGCTCATTCCGGGCTCCTTTTCGACCTTTCTTGATCTCATCAGCCTCCTTATCTCTAAAGCATCTTCCCACCGTCCAACTGTTCTGTACACATTTTCAAGAAGAACGTAGCTCAAGTGGTACTGAGGCTTTAACTCCATCATTTTCTTGGCAACCCTTTCTGCTACATCTGGGTTTGAATGTGTGGAAGAAGCACCAAGGATTGGTGCCCACAAGGACGAATCATCTCTGAAAGGTGACTTGTTTATCAGATCTTCAGCCTCCTCCAGAAGTTCTACTCTGCTGAGAAGATCAACAATGCAATTGTAGTGTTCGATTCCGGGGGCAATGCCATAGTCTTTGCTCATAGATTTGAAGTAGTTCCGTCCTTGCTCAACCATTCCAGTATGATTACACGCAAAAAGAACACCAATGAAACTGACGTAGTCGGGTTTCGCCCCTTCGCTGACCATCCGATTGAACAAATTGATAGCGTGCTCAGCATGGCCATTCTGAGCGAAGCCGCCGATCATGGCATTCCAAGTAATTGTGTTACGGACACTGCTTGCTTCAAAAACTCTATAAGCATAGTCTACAGAGCCACATTTTGCATAAAGGTCTACAAGTGCAGACTCAACAACCACATCTCTCCAGCCTCCACTCCTCAGAAACCGGCAATGGATCTCTTTTCCTGGCTTTACAGAAGATAGGCCAGCACATGCCCTTAGAATAGTCCCCAAGCTATATGAGTCGTCGCATTCCCTATCCATCTGTCGAAACAGCACAAGAACCTTCTCGTAGTCCGTGTTATTGCAATAACCTCCAAGCAACGCACACCATGAAACTGCATTCCTGACCTGCATCTTGTCAAACACCTTGCGTGCCTCCAACATCGCCCCGCACTTGGCGTACATGTCGAGCGTGCTGCTCTCCACAATCACATTCCCACAAAGACCACGGGTCAGTACCTGAGCATGCGCCTCGTGGCCCTGCCTCACCCTCTTCAAGTTTCCTAGCGCTGTCATCATTGAACCAAATGTGCAGCCATCCAGCTCAACCCCATTCGTCATGACCATAGTCCGGAACCATCTCACAGCCTCCTCAAACCAATCGTTCCGCACAAATGCTGATAACAGCGACGTGTAGCATATCCCATCAGGGGCGCGCATTTCCTCGAACGCCTTCCGTGCATCACCTGGCGAAGCCGCATGGCCGTACATGTCGACTAGCGCACTCAGCACGATGTCGTCGTCGCTGAATCCGCGGACAAGGATGCTCCCGTGGACGCAGGCGCCCGCGCTGCTGTCGTGGAGCACAGCGCAGGCCTTGACGGCGGCGGAGAATGCGTGGGCGTTGGGTGAGACACCGTCCGCGCCGGCGGCCATGGACCTGAGCGACTGGAGCGCGCGGCGGGGAAGCCCCGCGCGGAGGAACGCGGCGAGGATGGAGGAGTGCGCGACGACGTCGCGCTGAGGGAGGTCGTCGAACGCCCTGAGCGCGTGGGGGAGGTGGCGCGGGAGGCGGACGTAGAAGGCGAGGAGGGCGTTGGCGAGGTAGCGGTCGTTGAGGAGACCCGCGCGCGCGGCGCGGGCGTGGAGGCAGTACCCGAGACGTGGCGGCGGGTGGCGGAGCAGGACGGCGGCGAGGGAGAGGGGGGACGAGGCGTGCGCGGCCGCGAGGCGCGCCGCGGCGGGTAGATCCTGGGCGTCGAGGAGGCGGAGCACGTCGCGGTGGGGCGCGGACAAGGTGATCCTCGGTGGTGGCATCGGGACGCGGCGCTCCAGCCGCCGGGGCGTGGCGCGGTGTCCCGGCGTCGTGTTCTTTTATTTTTCTCGCGGAGGAATGCAGTGCACAAGAGAGACTTGAAATTTCGAGAAAATTGCATATTTGCCACTTTCAATATGGGGCTTCTCAAAGTTGCCACTTTCAAGATTGGCTTCCCAAAATTGCCACTCATGACATTGACTTCTTGATTGTCATGCCATTTGCCCCCTTTTATTTATTTTCCTTTTCTTTTCTCATTTATAGGCATTGGAAAAGACCAAACTACCCCTCATGCTAAGTACACGTGCTAAGTATTCCAATCTGGCTATCGATCAGGTTAGACATGTTGAAAGGAGCATCAAGATTCCTTGTCGGCGGAAAGAGCGCCCGCTGAGGTCGCCGCTCATGCCACTCGGCCACACACTGCTAGCTCCACCCGACCGCCATCTGTGATGGCCGCCGCTCGTGCCACTCGGCCGCACACTGCTCGGTCCAACCGACCGCCATCTGTGATGGCCGCCGCTCGTGCCACTCGGCCGCACACTGCTCGGTCCAACCGACCGCCATCTGTGATGGCCGCTGCTCGTCCTGGCCGCCGTTCGCTTGCCTGAGACGAGGAGGAGGTAGGGCGTATCCTGGGAGGATGGGAGGACACAGAGGGACGTGGTCATGTGGCCGCGGAGGAGCTGCCGTCGGCCGGCAAGAGTTCTCTGGACGAGTGGCTGAGGCAGAGTTTGTGGTGTTTATGCCGTCGTTGCGGTACCGAACAATCCACGGCGCGCGGCCTGCAGGCCATCGGCAGCGCAAGACGTCCAGCCGACGGCACGAGGCGTCCAGGCGATCGGCGGCATCGAAATCGCCGGAGCACGACATCCACGCAACGAACGGTATGGCAGTAATGGCACACGCGATATTATTGTCACGCAGCGCGCTTGATGGTTAAGTGATTCGATGCTAGATGTGATAGCCGCAGGGGTAAGTTAGTCTTTCACTAGCCTGATAATGTGAAAAAATAATTAAAATGAATTAAAGATGAGCTAATGGCATACTAATCAAGGACTCGACGATATAAGTGGCAATTATGCTGATCAATTCTCCAAAGTGGCAAATCTGCGAAGCCCGATGAACAAAGTGGCAAAAATCCAAATGTCTCTTGAAATTTCATAGTGGACTTTTCATGGGGCCGACCGATTGAGGCCAAAATTACCAGTACTGTTTTTCTTTACCCTTGTATAAGGATGAGATTTTCTAAAAAAAAAGATGAGACTAGCATGAAATGGCCTTGCTTTGAAAATATTTCAAGATCTGGCCTTTTTTACCAGGCGTTGACCATGGAGATAGCCCCGTAGTCCCATAGCCGCGACTTTAGGCGGTCAACGAAGATTTAAGTATCCGCGGGGCTGTGGTGGCACCCGGCACATAGGCGCAGCCCCAGTCGGCCGCCTCCCAACCCAAGAATGAAGAGGAGTTCTCCCTCTCCCCAACTCAAACCCCCTCTAATCTACCTGGAGTCGAGTGTTTTTACCGTGGATCTTGCTCCCTTATGTTGGCTGAGGTATTCTCCTCCGGGTTTCTTTGAGTGTTTTGTTTAAGAACGAAGTGGAATGGAATGTCATGGTTTCATTCGGGAGAATATCAGGTGTCAAGAGAGTGTTGGGGAACGTCGCATGCAATTTCAAATAATTTCTTATGATCACGCAAGATCTATCTAGGAGATGCATAGCAACGAGAGGGGGAGGGTGTGTCCACGTACCCTCGTAGACCGAAAGCGAAAGCGTTAGGTTAACGCGGTTGATGTAGTCGAACGTCTTCACGATCCAATCGATCTAGTACCGAACATACGGCACCTCCGAGTTCAGCACACGTTCAGCTCGATGACGTCCCTCGAACTCTTGATCTAGCAGAGGGTCAAGGAGAGTTTCGTCAGCACGACGGCGTGGTGACGGTGACGGTACGTGATCCGCGTAGGGCTTCGCCTAAGCACTACAATGCTATGACCGGAGGAGTAAACTGTGGAGGGGGCACCGCACACGGCTAAGAGAATAACTGTTGTACTTTGGGGGTGCCCCCTGCCCCCGTATATAAAGGAGGGCAGGAGGAGGCCGGCCACCAAGGGGCACGCCAAGGGGGGGGGGGGAGTCCTACTAGGACTCCACTCTTAGTAGGATTCGGCCCCCTCCCTTTTTTTCCTTTCTCATGGAGGGGGAAGAGGGAAGGAGAGGGAGAGGGAGAGGGAAAGAGGAAACGGGGTCGCGCCCTTCCCCCTTGTCCAATTCGAACTCCCTTGGAGGGGGGGGGCACCCTGCGGGCTCCCCTCTCTTTCTCCCCTATGGCCCATGAAGGGCCATTACTTCCCCGGGGGGTTCCGGTAACCCCTCGGTACCCCGATAAATATTCGAAACGTCCTGAAACCATTTCGGTGTTCGAATACCTTCGTCCAATATATCAATCTTTACCTCTCGACTATTTCGAGACTCCTTGTCATGCCCGTGATCTCATCAAGGACTCCGAACAATCTTCGTTCACCAAAACACATAACTCATAATACAAATCGTCATCGAACATTAAGCGTGCGAACCCTACGGGTTCGAGAACTATGTAGACACGATCGAGACACATCTCCGATCAATAACCAATAGCGGAACTTGGATGCTCATATTGGTTCCTACATATTCTATGAAGATCTTTATCGATCAAACCGCAATAACAACATGCATTATTCCCTTTGTCATCAGTATGTTACTTACCCGAGATTCGATCGTCGGTATCCTCATACCTAGTTCAATCTCGTTACCGGCAAGTCTGTTTACTCGTTCCGTAATGCATCATCCCGTCACCAACTCATTAGTCACATTGCTTGCAAGGCTTATAGTGATGTGCATTACTGAGAGGGCCCAGAGATACCTCTCCGATACTCGGAGTGACAAATCCTAATCTTGATCTATGCCAACCCAACAAACACCTTCGGAGACACCTGTAGAGCATCTTTATAATCACCCAGTTACGCTGTGACGTTTGATAGCACACAAGGTGTTCCTACGGTATTCGGGAGTTGCATAATCTCATAGTCAGAGGAATATGTATAAGTCATGAAGAAAGCAATAGCAGTAAAACTTAACGATCATTATGCTAAGCTAATAGATGGGCCTTGTCCATCACATCATTCTCCTAATGATGTGATCTCGTTCATCAAATGACAACACATGTCTATGGTCAGGAAACTTACCCATCTTTGATTAACGAGCTAGTCTAGTAGAGGCATACTAGGGACACTTTGTTTTGTCTATGTATTCACACATGTATCAAGTTTCCGGTTAATACAATTCTAGCATGAATAGTAAACATTTATCATGATATAAGGAAATATAAATAACAACTTTATTATTGCCTCTAGGGCATATTTCCTTCAGAGAGCACCTCACACTAGGTGCTCCGGCGTGACCTCGGCCGTCGATCTCAAGATCGAACGGTCATCATTAATGTTTGCTGACCCCCCCCCCCCAAATACCATAATTATGTGCAGGTCCACAAACATTGATATTGCCGGTTGGATCAAATAGCGCCTGATATTCTCCTGTTTCATTCCATCGGAATGTCTTGAATCTTGTTGTTTTGGTTGCATTTTTAGCACTAGATGAAACCCTAGTTCTTTGATTTCCTAATTTTTGGGCCATGTTTGTTCCTCTTCATTTACTATAATTTTGGTTCAAATCAATAACAATGTGTGTTTGTACCACATATAACCATTGACTTGGATTTGAGATAGAATATTTTTAGTCATGAACTAAAAATAAAATTGTTGTTTTGTGTGTATAAGTGCAAATAAATTTGAATGTCATGTTATTTTGGCACATATGTGATGATCATGTCATTCTTGAAGGCGTGTTTGAGTGAACACATTGCTTTCATTCATGGCAATGCATCATTGAGTATGTGGCATAAGTAGATATATGTTATGTTGGTTGCAATGTATCTATATGGTGACACTTTAGTAATGTTTCCCCCAATATAATGTATGGATGTAAGAGTCAAGTTGAAATAGATGTGTCATGTTCATATGTATGGATGTGTAATGTTGTTGTGTCATGTGTGTGGTGTTCATGACATATTCAAATCCATGCATATGTTTGACTCAAAGGCTACATTACACATCCATGTATGTCTTACTAAATTTGTTTGCAAGTATGAATGTTGTCATAGATGTATGTATACATTTGTTTGCAAGGACCAACTTCCTTGGCATCAAGTCCTGGAGGAATGAAGTTTTTGCCATTCACCTTGAGGATTCAACAACTTGTTGGAGGAGGCGACCAACCATCATGGGCGTCATAGCTCCTTTAGAACCACTATCGCTCGTGCTCAGGATCCCAATCAGAGGCCTTTTCTAGATTAAGGGAGCATACCCCCATCAACGAAAGCAAAAATCTACCAAGGCAAAGTACCAGGAAGCAGAGCCAAGGCTGGCCTTCACACCTAGTCTCCCTCTCTCACGAAGATGGTAGACAAGCACTGAAAAGTCCATGACAACCACTCGATCTAGCGTGACCTAGTGCTTATTCAAGTAGGATTTGCCAGATCCATCACTCCTACTTTGCTTTCACCACAGAGGAGTAGATAATGACATTGGTGATGTCTACTACACAACCTTCTTCTTGTAGATGTTGTTGGGACCAAGTGCAGAGGTTTGTAGGACAGTAGCAAATTTCCCTCAAGTGGATGACCTAAGGTTTATCAATCCGTGTGAGGCGTAGGATGAAGATGGTCTCTCTCAAGCAACCCTGCAACCAAATAGCAAAGAGTCTCTTGTGTCCCCAACGCACCCAATACAATGGTAAATTGTATAGGTGCACTAGGTCGGCGAAGAGATGGTGATACAAGTGCAATATGGATGGTAGATATAGGTTTTTGTAATCTGAAAATATAAAAACAACAAGGTAACTAATGATAAAAGTGAGCACAAACGACATTGCAATGCTTTGAAACAAGGCCTAAGGTTCATACTTTCACTAGTGCAAGTTCTCTCAACAATAATAACATAATTAGATCATATAACAATCCCTCAACATGCAACAAAGAGTCACTCCAAAGTCACTAATAGCGGAGAAGAAACGAAGAGATTATTGTAGGGTATGAAACCACCTCAAAGTTATTCTTTCTGATCGATCTATTCAAGAGTCCGTAGTAAAATAACATGAAGCTATTCTTTTAGTTCGATCTATCCTAGAGTTCGTACTAGAATAACACCTTAAGATACAAATCAACAAAAACCCTAATGCCACCTAGATACTCCAATGTCACTACATGTAACGCCCTCGATGCGGCTATATCTCCCACGTGTCGAAGCACGACTTAGAGGCATAACCGCATTGAAAGCAATGTCGCAAGTGAGGTAATCTTCACACAACCCATGTAATACATAAGGGAAAGAGATACATAGTTGGCTTACAATCGCCACTTCACACAAATACATGAATAAAGCATTACAACAACCAAATACAATCAAGGTCCGACTACGGAACCAAAATAAAAGAAGAACCCCAAATGTGACAAAGGTCCCAATCACCCCCAACTGGGCTCCACTACTGACCAACTAGAACGAAACAACACAAAGGACAAGATCTTCATCGAGCTCCTCCTGAGCTTGGTTGCGTCAACTGCACAAACTCATCGGCACCTGCAAGCTGGTTTTGGAAGTATCTGTGAGCCACAGGGACTCAGCAATCTCGCACCCGCGAGATCAAGACTATTTAAGCTTATAGGAAGGATGGAGTAATGAGGTGGAGCTGCAGCAAGCGACTAGCATATATGGTGGCTAACATACGCAAATGAGAGCGAGAAGAGAAGGCAAAGCACGGTCGATAAAGGTATGATCAAGAAGTGATCCTGGACTACCTACGTCAAGCATAACTCCAACACCGTGTTCACTTCCCGGACTCCGCCGGAAAGAGACCATCACGGTTACCCACGCGGTTGATGTATTTTAATTAAGGTCAACTTCGGGTTTTCTACAACCGGACGTTAACAAATTCCCATCTGCCCATAACCGCGGGCACGGCTTTCGAAAGTTCAACTCCCTGCAGGGTGTCCCAACTTAGCCCATCACAAGCTCTCACGGTCAACGAAGGAATAGACCTCCACCCGAGACATTCCGATCAGACTCGGTATCCCGGTACAACAAGACATTTCGACAGGGTAAAACTAAACCAGCAACACCGCCCGAATGTGCCAACAAATCCCGATAGGAGCTGCACATATCTCTTTCTCAGGGCACACTCAGATGAGCGCTCCGTACAACTAAAACCAAACCTCGAGTTGCCCCGAGGGGGCGCTGCACATGAATCTAGTTCGGACCAACACTTAGACAAGCACTGGCCCGGGGGGGGGGGGGGGGTTAAGATAAAGATGACCCTCGGGATGCGCGACTCCCAAGGGAAAAAGGCTAGGTGGCAAATGGTAAAACCAATGTTGGGCATTGCTGGAAAAGCTTTACTTAAGGCGAACTGTCAAGGGGTTCCCATTATAGCCCAACCGCGTAAGGGACGCAAAATCCGGGAACATAACACTGATATGACGGAAACTAGGGCGGCAAGAGTGGAACAAAACACCAGGCATAATGCCGAGCCTTCCACCCTTTACCAAGTATATAGATGCATTAATTAAATAAGTTATATTGTGATATCCCAACAAGTAAACATGTCCCAACAAGGAACAACATCTCCATGTTCCAACAAGGAGCAAACTTCAATCTTCACCTGCAACTAACAACGCTATAAGAGGGGCTGAGCAAAGCGGTAACATAGCCAAACAACGGTTTGCTAGGACATTGGTGGGTTAGAGGCTGAACATGGCAATTTGGGTGGCTGACAAGCAAGTGGTAGGCATCGTAGCAATGGCATAGCAAAAGAGCGAGCAAACTAGCATAGCAAAGATAGTAGTGATTTCGAGGGTATGATCATCTTGCCTGAAATCCCGCAAGGAAGAAGAACGAGTCCAAGAAGAAGACAAACGGACGTAGTCGAACGGGTCCTCACAAAAGCGACGTAACCGGAACCAACCCGAAGAAGCAAACACCGGAAAAGAAGCACACAACATAGTAAACAACCAACACATCAACATGGCATGATGCACAATCGAGTATGAGGCATGTCCGGTTTAATGAAGCATGGCATGGCAAAATGCACAAACAATCCTACAAATTAAGTGGAGCTCAACATGCAACTCCGTTGCATATTGACGAAACACCACATGACTTATTAGTTCTCTCTCGTTAGGTACTCAACAATATTAAATGTTGTTTAAGCATGGCAAGTGGTGAAGCATAACAAAACTATATCATCTAAACAATTTAAATGGGGCCGGACATAACAAATAACAAATCCGGTAAATCCCCATATGCCTTAGTAATTTAATGCAACAACAATTTAAACATTTTAAATGTTGTTATCATGATGCGGATGACATATACAAGTTTTAAGCAATTTTATGAAAACGATAACATGAACATGTTATGAAGCATTTGTCACCGTGGCGGAAAGAAAGGGTGCCACGGCAACGATAACGAAAATGGTGCCACGGCAACGATAACGAAAATGGTGCCACGGCAACATATCGGTTCCGGTAGCTCACGGAGATACCGGTGCAAAAGGAGGCGTGAACAAGTCATGCAAGATGGTGGGGTGCTCCCGGCTTCCGGGTTCCCACGGGATAGTGGCAAGGCAAAAGAGGGGCGACGTTATCGAACAAGGGTGCATCTCATACAACATGCATCCATTTACGGGCATCGTCTCGGGGTTATACCTTTGAAGCGTGCATTATCGGAACGGATCGAGTTCGGTGGTAGGGGTACACTTGTTGTAGGGGTACTTGTCGGATCCACGGCGACGGTAGAGGTACAAATGTTCTCGCGGTACTTGTCGGTCCAGTCTTGGTGTAGATGTACATCGCAAACGTAGTGGTACTCGCGGACTTCGGCGCCGGTAGTCGTACACGGTTCGTAGGGGTACTTGGCGTTCTTGGTGATTCCGAAGAAGGCGGTAGATGTACTCGGCGAATCCACAAGGCGTGCACGGGTCGAAGTGGAACTCTTGACAAAATCCATGGGACTGACTTGGCATGCAACGAGCACGACGCGATGGGCATGAAGGGCGGCGCTGGTTCTCTGCTCCAACGAAGCAGAACGACGGGCGAGCGGGCGGCCGACCTGGTGTCTTAGAGCAGCGTGGAAAGGCGGTGGTGAGCGACCGGATCGGAGGCAGAGGAGGTCACGGGAAGCTGGTCCGGCGGGATCCGGGCGAAGGAGGGCCGACCTGGGCGCAGGTCGCCGGATCGGGAGGCGATGGGCCTCGGCAGACCCGAGCAGAGCCAGGAGGAGGAGGTCGCGGGCGACGAGAGGGTGCAGTAGTTGCTGTTGCTGTCGGTGGCGACGAACTTGGAGGCGGGGCGGCGTGTAGAGCTGCGTGAAGGAGAGGCGGGGCCATGGGCGTCATGGGGCGGCGCTTGGAGCTCGGGGCAGAGGAGGTAGAGTGCGTGACGGCGGCCTGGAGACGCGAGGGAGACCGGAGCAGAGGCGATAGTCAGCGCAGGGTCGAGGTTGCCGGGATCGAGTCGAGTTGGTGCATCCATGGCGTCCTGGTGGCTGCAGGCAAGGAAGCGCTCAAGGAGGCCTCTGGTTAGCTCGGTGGAGGAGAAGGTGAGGGAGAGAGACGAGGGGGAGGAAGAGAATGGGGGATCGGGTCGAGGGGAGAGGGATGGCAGCGCGCGTGAAAGAGAGATCGAGGGAGAGATGGAGACCGATGGGAGTCGGGCTAGGGTTAGGTGCTGGGGTTAGGTGGGCTGGACCTCCAGGCAAATGGGCCGGTCTGGTAGGAGGGTTAGGTGGGCTGCGGCTGGAGAGGCCGGTTGGGTCGGCCCAAGTGGAGAGGAAATGGCCAGAGGCCTGGCTGGGCTTACCTCTCTCTTCTCTCTCTTATTTCCTTTTAACAGAAAATATTAGAGAGAAGAAAAAGAAAGAGAGGGTTAGGAAAAGAAAATGCGCAAGGGGTTAATTTACTTGGACTCACAAAAATGTGCACGGTCCATGAAAAAAATAGGAGTGGCAAGATTGCAGGAATTAAATTCAAAGTCATTTGAATTTAATTCAAAAGGTTTGAGCAAGGACTAGGAATTAGAGGTTTCCAAAAAAATGTTGGGATTTTTGGTGGAGCTCCGGAAAATGATGAAATAATTATTGGCAAGGTTGGAGAACAAGAATTGAGATAACAACGGCATGGGATATTTTGCAAGTGTGTTTGCGGTAATTCCAAAAGAGTGGAATATTTTTATTTAGCTCCCTAATATTGGGAGGATATGTTATAAAGAGAATCACCATGTGAATTCCCTCGATTTAAATGGACCGAAGATCCATGCAATTTATTTAGGTGAGTTACAAAAGATTTATGAGATGATGGCATGATGACATGATGCAATGCACATGATGCACCAAACCAAACAAAACACACGATGAAACCCGGAAACCACGGAAGGCATCTGAAGCTCCGGTCTTGGGGCGTTACAACACTCCACCACTACAAGAGGATCTCGTCCCGAGATCTAGAATGGCACCGGAGGGAAAACGAAAGGGAAAGAGAAGCGGTAAAACTAAATTGCTTCTTTAACAAACGAGTGAAACCAAGAACCTTGCGAGGTTAAACAAATTCAAGAGAAGAATACAACGAAGGTGAACTAGGTCGAAAACACTCCGTTAGAAAAGAGGGACAAAGAGCATTGCGAAAAAAACTTGAGGTTGAAAGGCAAGATATATATTGAAACCACTCCGGTTAAGACAAGATAGAGAAGGAATAAGACTTATATAATTTGGACAGCACTCCGGTTGAGAAGGGATGCAAAAATTGATAAGATGAGAGAGCTCGAAAGAAAAAACACGACACTCCGGTTGAGAAGTGATACAAGACTAGATAAGATGAAAAGAACTTGAGCAGAGGACACGACACTCTGGTTAAATGGATAAGCACGAAAAGAACATGATCTTTGACAAACGAGATGATGGGTTGAAAAGAGCAACATCACAATGACTCCGGAACAAAAGTAAGAATGGAATGTAGTGAACGAAGGAAAACAATATCTTGAGAGAGCACGGTTACAACTGAAGCTAGAACGGAGTTGTTGGAAAACCCACAACGAAAATAATAAGCTTGATATGGTCTTATGGAATACCTCTCAAATTAAGAGATGAAAAATCTGCCACTCATGGGAAAAGAATTGGATTGGAATGAACAAGGAGACGAGAAAGTATTTCACCGGGAGGATAAAAGAAGAACTTGGGTCATTTATAAGCACCATAATAACAACCATCCTTAGGGAGGGCTTAAGGTGAAATATAACCCAAGATAACTCCAAAGACGAGATTGATGGATTTGAAATATCTCATTCATGACAACATGTGAATCAAGAAACATGAATTCAAATTATCAAGGATGACATAATACCATCTCCAATGATATGGAAGAAAGAATTGCACTCCGGATTACAATATGAAGAAAGCTTGAGCTCCCTAGAAATGAATCTTGATGAAAACTTTGAGAAGGAATTAAATCCTCGATGAATCGTCCTGTAGAACATCCATGAAGAACTCTAGTAAACAAAAGGAATGAAAAGAAAGAGAAATTGAAAACACAAGGTGAATCCTTGCAATGATTTAGATGGACCTCCGTGGAGATGTAATTGTGAAAGCTTGGAACTCTTGGGAAAGAAAAGATAAAGCGTCTCGAACTAAGAATGTGATATGATGCACCTCCGGAATAAGGAATTAAATCACTTGGATGGAACAAGAGTAAGAATTACATTATGCTTATCCTTCACCAATTTAAATTGATGACAATCAACGGATTTGGCATATTACTTATTCTTGTAGAAAAGATTAAGAGAGATATAACATCAGACTTGGGAAGGTATTGAACGAACCACCGGAAGGGTTGAAACAACGAATAAAATTGATATGATAAGAAAGGAAGAGAAATCTTGAACGAACCACCGGAAGAATTAGCAAATGGACGAAGATGCTTGAGAGAATTTAGATACAAGTGAATGTAATAGATTATGGACCGATTAGAGATCACTTGAACGCTGCACCGGTAAGATCGGAGAATGATAAGTGAAAGCTGAGAATGAATAAACCTGACTTGATGGACTCCGGATAACAAACTGAGAAGACTCTTAAATTGCTCCGGAAGGGTGAAAAGAATTCTCACAATCAAAACAATTATGAGAGGATGGTAACCAGCTAGAACCCCGAATCTTGAAGAGAATGGAGCAAGATTAAAGAGAAACTCTTCTTCGGTCTTCAAATGATGAGAATGACGACGAGAAACACTACCAAATTGTTGAGATCTCCGGGATGAATAATGGAAAGGTTTAGCCAACGATGAAAAGAATTTGAAAGGTTTTAGAGGAGGACATTTGACTGATGGCAATTCATTCTTACGTCACAACTTCGAAAAGAATTTTTGAGGATAGCTCCGGGAGAATTAGAAGAGCCAGGTAAGATCCTGGGAAAAGACCTGTGGGTTAGGGCCCACTCAAAAGAAGCACCGTTGAAATGATTTAAAGAGAGAGATTTCACCGGTTGAATTAAATGACTTGAATAAGATAGGACCTCGAAATAGCTTGAATGGATGCAAAGTGAAAACACAAATCTTCGAAATATCTTCAGCACTCCGGAACAATTAAATAGCGAGAAGTGAAAGATTGAGAATTGCACCAGCATGAGAAAGCATTGAAAACGAGGAAAGGGATATGATCAACACCAAAAGCTTGACTTGAAACCACCGGAGAAGATAAAAGAAACGAAGAATGATGAACTAGAAACTCCGTTAGTAACTTCATGAGAATCACCGGATAAGAACATGAAGGAAATAGAACGGAGGGAACTCCATAATAAAATGGATATTTGATAAAGAATTCCGAGTCCTCGAAGAAAAAGGGTGGGTGGCTGGGAAAAACAAAGGCAACTTGGAGACGGATGAAACAAACACCGTTGAGAAGAACTGATCATTGATCTTGCGGAAGTTGAAATGATCGTATCCACTTGAAGAGAAGCACACCGGTTAAAAAGGATTGACATGACAATCTCGATTATCAAGAAGGTTTAGTATTCACATAGAAATATGAGAAGACCATTTGGGAAAGGTATGGAATCAACACTTGACATTGAAGCAACTCGAATACCACAACTCAAAACAAAACAAAGGATTGGCTTGCAAAATAAGCCAGAACAAACATATGATAGAGATTTCGTCCGAAGTTTTCGTGGTGGGGCCTACACGGGCTCGATCGTACAGCACCATCATGTACAAGGCAGTGCACATGACATACGAAGCGTCCCCGAGTCAGCATAGCCAAGGACTCTTTAAGACACAACGAGACCACTGTAAAAACGACCGTGAATAGGCGGACCACTAGACGTCGAACCCCAATTTCATATCATACATCTGTCGGAAAGATATCCTAAGAGCTACTTGAATTCCCACCTATGAAACTCCCGAAATTCTCCGGTTATGCAATCAGGTGTTGGGGATACAGGGGAAGCATAATATCTCACCCAAACTAGCAAATCTACATCCAGCTGTATCCATCCTTCAACACATAACCAAGAAACCTTCGGAAATCATCTACCTCAACCTTCGAAAAGCATCCGTTATACAAGTTATGGCGATACTCCCGAACTCCCGCCCCAGTACTGGGTGGCGTCGAGGTTATCTCACCAACGAACTGCATAAAAGAGATTTTCGATGTCGGCGTACTAAACTCAGGTATTCCAGAATTGCAACGATAAAATTATGCTGACAACACCTCAGAGCTCAACTCCCCGGGACACTTCCACAAAACCCCTGACAGGAGACACCAAGACAATGTTCTCATCATAAAACCATCGGGACGATTCCAAGATACCCGCGTGATCCTAAAATTTTTTTTAGTAAAATTTGAGAAGAGAAGAGTCAAAACTCTACGTCAGGATGCCTTACCAGAGCGATGAGGAGACTGGGAAGTAAAAAGAATTCCTAAGCTCTCCGATATATAATTCCTAATGACTCAAAACATTTTTTCTAGACACAACTCGGCTACTAAAAACGATCAAGCAATGGGGCTCCTAAGGTCGGGGATGGCTCTGATTACCAACTTGTAACGCCCTCGATGCGGCTATATCTCCCACGTGTCGAAGCACGACTTAGAGGCATAACCGCATTGAAAGCAATGTCGCAAGTGAGGTAATCTTCACACAACCCATGTAATACATAAGGGAAAGAGATACATAGTTGGCTTACAATCGCCACTTCACACAATTACATGAATAAAGCATTACATCAACCAAATACAATCAAGGTCCGACTACGGAACCAAAATAAAAGAAGAACCCCAAATGCGACAAAGGTCCCAATCGACCCCCAACTGGGCTCCACTACTGATCAACTAGAACGAAACAACACAAAGGACAAGATCTTCATCGAGCTCCTCCTGAGCTTGGTTGCGTCATCTGCACGAACTCATCGGCACCTGCAAGCTGGTTTTGGAAGTATCTGTGAGCCACAGGGACTCAGCAATCTCGCACCCGCGAGATCAAGACTATTTAAGCTTATAGGAAGGATGGAGTAATGAGGTGGAGCTGCAGCAAGCGACTAGCATATATGGTGGCTAACATACGCAAATGAGAGCGAGAAGAGAAGGCAAAGCACGGTCGATAAAGGTATGATCAAGAAGTGATCCTAGACAACCTACGTCAAGCATAACTCCAACACCGTGTTCACTTCCCGGACTCCGCCGGAAAGAGACCATCACGGTTACACACGCGGTTGATGTATTTTAATTAAGGTCAACTTCGGGTTTTCTACAACCGGACGTTAACAAATTCCCATCTGCCCATAACCGCGGGCACGGCTTTCGAAAGTTCAAATCCCTGCAGGGGTGTCCCAACTTAGCCCATCACAAGCTCTCACGGTCAACGAAGGAATAGACCTCCACCCGAGACATTCCGATCAGACTCGGTATCCCGGTACAACAAGACATTTCGACAGGGTAAAACTAAACCAGCAACACCGCCCGAATGTGCCGACAAATCCCGATAGGAGCTGCACATATCTCTTTCTCAGGGCACACTCAGATGAGCGCTCCGTACAACTAAAACCAAACCTCGAGTTGCCCCGAGGGGGCGCTGCACAGGACTCTAGTTCGGACCAACACTTAGACAAGCACTGGCCCGGGGGGGTTAAATAAAGATGACCCTCGGATGCGCGACTCCCAAGGGAAAAAAGGCTAGGTGGCAAATGGTAAAACCAATGTTGGGCATTGCTGGAAAAGCTTTACTTAAGGCGAACTGTCAAGGGGTTCCCATTATAGCCCAACCGCGTAAGGGACGCAAAATCCGGGAACATAACACCGATATGACGGAAACTAGGGCGGCAAGAGTGGAACAAAACACCAGGCATAAGGCCGAGCCTTCCACCCTTTACCAAGTATATAGATGCATTAATTAAATAAGATATATTGTGATATCCCAACAAGTAAACATGTCCCAACAAGGAACAACATCTCCATGTTCCAACAAGGAACAAACTTCAATCTTCACCTGCAACTAACAACGCTATAAGAGGGGCTGAGCAAAGCGGTAACATAGCCAATCAATGGTTTGCTAGGACATTGGTGGGTTAGAGGCTGAACATGGCAATTTGGGTGGCTGACAAGCAAGTGGTAGGCATCGTAGCAATGGCATAGCAAAAGAGCGAGCAAACTAGCATAGCAAAGATAGTAGTGATTTCGAGGGTATGATCATCTTGCCTGAAATCCCGCAAGGAAGAAGAACGAGTCCAAGAAGAAGACAAACGGACGTAGTCGAACGGGTCCTCACAAAAGCGACGTAACCGGAACCAACCCGAAGAAGCAAACACCGGAAAAGAAGCACACAACATAGTAAACAACCAACACATCAACATGGCATGATGCACAATCGAGTATGAGGCATGTCCGGTTTAATGAAGCATGGCATGGCAAAATGCACAAACAATCCTACAAATTAAGTGGAGCTCAACATGCAACTCCGTTGCATATTGACGAAACACCACATGACTTATTAGTTCTCTCTCGTTAGGTACTC
The DNA here is from genome assembly GCF_018294505.1 of Triticum aestivum. Taxonomy (NCBI): domain Eukaryota; kingdom Viridiplantae; phylum Streptophyta; class Magnoliopsida; order Poales; family Poaceae; genus Triticum; species Triticum aestivum. The sequence continues at coordinate 550,587,044 of NC_057813.1, read as the reverse complement.
AACAATATTAAATGTTGTTTAAGCATGGCAAGTGGTGAAGCATAACAAAACTATATCATCTAAACAATTTAAATGGGGCCGGACATAACAAATAACAAATCCGGTAAATCCCCATATGCCTTAGTAATTTAATGCAACAACAATTTAAACATTTTAAATGTTGTTATCATGATGCGGATGACATATACAAGTTTTAAGCAATTTTATGAAAACGATAACATGAACATGTTATGAAGCATTTGTCACCGTGGCGGAAAGAAAGGGTGCCACGGCAACGATAACGAAAATGGTGCCACGGCAACGATAACGAAAATGGTGCCACGGCAACATATCGGTTCCGGTAGCTCACGGAGATACCGGTGCAAAAGGAGGCGTGAACAAGTCATGCAAGATGGTGGGGTGCTCCCGGCTTCCGGGTTCCCACGGGATAGTGGCAAGGCAAAAGAGGGGCGACGTTATCGAACAAGGGTGCATCTCATACAACATGCATCCATTTACGGGCATCGTCTCGGGGTTATACCTTTGAAGCGTGCATTATCGGAACGGATCGAGTTCGATGGTAGGGGTACACTTGTTGTAGGGGTACTTGTCGGATCCACGGCGACGGTAGAGGTACAAATGTTCTCGCGGTACTTGTCGGTCCAGTCTTGGTGTAGATGTACATCGCAAACGTAGTGGTACTCGCGGACTTCGGCGCCGGTAGTCGTACACGGTTCGTAGGGGTACTTGGCGTTCTTGGTGATTCCGAAGAAGGCGGTAGATGTACTCGGCGAATCCACAAGGCGTGCACGGGTCGAAGTGGAACTCTTGACAAAATCCACGGGACTGACTTGGCATGCAACGAGCACGGCGCGATGGGCATGAAGGGCGGCGCTGGTTCTCTGCTCCAACGAAGCAGAACGACGGGCGAGCGGGCGGCCGACCTGGTGTCTTAGAGCAGCGTGGAAAGGCGGTGGTGAGCGACCGGATCGGAGGCAGAGGAGGTCACGGGAAGCTGGTCCGGCGGGATCCGGGCGAAGGAGGGCCGACCTGGGCGCAGGTCGCCGGATCGGGAGGCGATGGGCCTCGGCAGACCCGAGCAGAGCCAGGAGGAGGAGGTCGCGGGCGACGAGAGGGTGCAGTAGTTGCTGTTGCTGTCGGTGGCGACGAACTTGGAGGCGGGGCGGCGTGCAGAGCTGCGTGAAGGAGAGGCGGGGCCATGGGCGTCATGGGGCGGCGCTTGGAGCTCGGGGCAGAGGAGGTAGAGTGCGTGACGGCGGCCTGGAGACGCGAGGGCGACCGGAGTAGAGGCGATAGTCAGCGCAGGGTCGAGGTTGCCGGGATCGAGTCGAGTTGGTGCATCCATGGCGTCCTGGTGGCTGCAGGCAAGGAAGCGCTCAAGGAGGCCTCTGGTTAGCTCGGTGGAGGAGAAGGTGAGGGAGAGAGACGAGGGGGAGGAAGAGAACGGGGGATCGGGTCGAGGGGAGAGGGATGGCAGCGCGCGTGAAAGAGAGATCGAGGGAGAGATGGAGACCGATGGGAGTCGGGCTAGGGTTAGGTGCTGGGGTTAGGTGGGCTGGACCTCCAGGCAAATGGGCCGGTCTGGTAGGAGGGTTAGGTGGGCTGCGGCTGGAGAGGCCGGTTGGGTCAGCCCAAGTGGAGAGGAAATGGCCAGAGGCCTGGCTGGGCTTACCTCTCTCTTCTCTCTCTTATTTCCTTTTAACAGAAAATATTAGAGAGAAGAAAAAGAAAGAGAGGGTTAGGAAAAGAAAATGCGCAAGGGGTTAATTTACTTGGACTCACAAAAATGTGCACGGTCCATGAAAAAAAATAGGAGTGGCAAGATTACAGGAATTAAATTCAAAGTCATTTGAATTTAATTCAAAAGGTTTGAGCAAGGACTAGGAATTAGAGGTTTCCAAAAAAAATGTTGGGATTTTTGGTGGAGCTCCGGAAAATGATGAAATAATTATTGGCAAGGTTGGAGAACAAGAATTGAGATAACAACGGCATGGGATATTTTGCAAGTGTGTTTGCGGTAATTCCAAAAGAGTGGAATATTTTTATTTAGCTCCCTAATATTGGGAGGATATGTTATAAAGAGAATCACCATGTGAATTCCCTCGATTTAAATGGACCGAAGATCCATGCAATTTATTTAGGTGAGTTACAAAAGATTTATGAGATGATGGCATGATGACATGATGCAATGCACATGATGCACCAAACCAAACAAAACACACGATGAAACCCGGAAACCACGGAAGGCATCTGAAGCTCCGGTCTTGGGGCGTTACACTACAAGTATCCGCGGGTATGATTATACGATATGCATCACACAATCTCAGATTCATCTATTCAACCAACACAAAGAACATCAAAGAGTGCCCCAAAGTTTCTATCGGAGAGTCAAGACGAAAACGTGTGCCAACCCCTATGCATAAGTTCACAAGGTCACTGAACCCGCAAGTTGATTATCAAAACATACATCAAGTAGATCACGTGAATATCTCATTGTCACCACAGATAAGCACATGCAAGCCATACATCAAGTGTTCTCAAATCCTTAAAGACTCAATCCGATAAGATAACTTCAAAGGAAAACTCAATCCATTACAAGAGAGTAGAGGGGGAGAAACATCATAAGATCCAACTATAATAGCAAAGCTCGTGATACATCAAGATCGTGCCGAATCAAGAACGCGCGCGAGATCAAACACATAGCTACTAGTACATACCCTCAGCCCCGAGGGTGAACTACCCCCTCCTCGTCATGGAGAGCGCCGGGATGACGAATATGGCCACCGGTGATGGATCCCCCCCACCGCCAGGGTGCCGGAACAGGGTCCCGATTGGTTTTTGGTGGCTACAGAGGCTTACGGCGGCGGAACTCCCGATCTAGGTTTCTTTCTGGGGGTTTCTGTATTTATAGGAATTTTTGGCGTCGGTCTCACATCAGGGGGGGGGGTCTCCGAGTCGTCCACGAGGCAGGGGGCGCGCCCAGGGGGTAGGGCGCGCCCTCCACCCTCGTGGACGGCCCAGAACTCTTCTGGCCCAACTATTTTACTCCCGGGGCTTCTTTTGGTCCATACAAAATCATCAAAAATTGGCACGTCAATTGGACTCCGTTTGGTATTCCTTTTCTGTAGAACTTAAAAACAAGAAAAAAAAACAGAAACTGACACTGGGCTCTAGGTTAATAGGTTAGTCCCCAAAATCACATAAAATAGCATATACATGCATATAAAACATTCAAGATTGATAATATAATAGCATGGAACAATAAAAAATTATAAATACGTTGGAGACGTATCAATTGGCCACCACCACGTGTTGCATGCAAGCAACAGACAACTGCAATTGGCCGACATAACAACAAACAACCCTAAGGCCAACCTAGACCATAGTCTACTTCTAAATCAATGTTGTACATGGGTAGTCCGACCTCCTCTCCCACCCCAGACCGCCCAAGGAGGGGAGAGGAGCCGAGGAGACTATGGAGACTCTCACCTAAGGGAGGGAGAGGAAAGAGAATGGAAAATTAAAAATCCTTTTTGTCATCAGCTTTGTCTCCACATTCTGTATTGCCTTGGTGCTAGCTCGAATTTGTCTCCCATGTAATCCCCTGGTACAGAATTTGTCTCCACATTCTTATTGCTGCCATGAGTATCTCCTTTCTTCTTTTACGCATCTATGGTACATAATTCTTCAAATTGTTCATCTTCAATATAATCAAAGTCTTGATCATGTTCTCATCATCTCTCACCCTCCTTCATTTTTCTACAGCTTTTATCTTCAAGTATATATTGAGACATCAACAATTTTTGGATGCAAAAATGCCAGACTTACGGAAGGAGGTTACGAAATCAACCTACTGCCGCCTCATGATTACAACCATCCACTTGTTTTCTTCCACATTAGCCTGGAAACAAAATTCCGTAGCCCCCATCCGGTAAGTATAACATTGTTCTTTCGGACACTCTGGTCATGGGGGAATATTGGCCACACCCACTTTGTTTCTAACCTGCCCATTTCGATCGACTGTCTCTATCTACCTCCAAGACATTAGACATGCCCAATGTTGATCCAACTTCACATAAAACCATCATATGTTCAACAGTTTTTATAAATAGATGATTGAATTAGTACATATATATACTCAGAAATTTATAACGCGTAATCTCCTGAATTTTTAAGTTTGAGGTTACCACCTTTTACTCGGATTTTGAGAAAAATATGTAATTCCAAAGGAAATCTTAGGGCACGTACAATTGTGCTATCTTAGGAGTGTCACGTAGGATAAATGGTGAGGTGAAGGAGAGAGAAATTATAAAAAAAAATGCTTGTCTTTTCTTATTTAAGAGATGATCTCATAGCACAATATGTCTCACCATATATTTAGGAATAACTATTAGTTATTAAAGATAAGACTAAAAGATAACGCATTGCATACATGCCTTTTTTGTTAATCTCTAAATTACATGCAAGACTTAAAATAAGACTTTTTTTATCAACCATTGTACATGTCCTTAATGGTTTTAGAACATCATTTGCGCCTCTCTATTTTCAGTGTGTGTTGTAGAAGAAAACACCACACGATTTTATTGTAGGCAATACACTACAACTCCACCTGATTGCTTCGATTACAACCTTACACCTGACCGAATTAACTACCTTATCGGCTTATCGCCACCTTATTGAATCTGACAAAGCAAACCACCACAACACATCCCCTATTCCTCGTGAGCCTTCTCCTCACATTTCGCGCCACCTTCGCCCGCTTCCTCGCCAGCTGCCTCCGCCGCCTCCTCAGGAGCAACATGCGCTGCCCCCGGCGCAGCGGCCTCATCTTCAGTGTCGTCGTCGATGGGGACTACCGCCCACTTGGCCGCCGCTTTCTGGGCCTTCTTTGCCCCTTTCGGCTCAGCAGCCTCATCATCAGTGTGGTCGTCGACGGGGACGACCGCCCCCTTGGCGGCCGCTTTCTCAGTCCTCTTCGCCACGCGGGGCCTTCCTTCCTTGGTTTCCTTTGCTCCACCTTCTGCAGGCTCGACGACGAGCTTGGCTTCGACTTCCTGTGCTAAGCCTCGCCCCTCATCGGTATCAACCGCGATCGTGACCTCCTCGTCCTTGGAGTCGCCGTTGTCACGCACCTTTGCATCAGGAGCTTGTTCCTCCGCCTCGGTGAAGGGCATGTCTTGGGTGATGCCACGGTTCTTCTCCTCCTTTGAGCAATTGTTATTGTCATGAACGGGTGCTGCCATGACCTGCTGAACATTCGATCGAAAAGTGAGACACAAAAGTGACTATCATCCGACATCAAACCAACAATAATCTACCACGTACTAAGTCAAATAGCTCATGTATATATGCATGGCACCATTAGTTGTGTGTTCATTGATTAGTACATATGCAACACAATATCAGAGACTGATCAAGAAGATGCAGGTAGCTATAAAAACCTGAGCCGCCGCCATCGTGCAGGACAGCAGGAGGAAAGGCACTGCCAACGTTTCGTGACTGAGTGGTATATGATTCACAAGAGTAGCTTTTGCTGGATGGATTTCGTATGTGAGGGTCAGGGTGCTTATATAGAGGTGCATGGGCAGTTTGGGCACTGGGCAGCGAATGTTACCAGGACGAACTAGAAGCAGCTAGCAGGCAGTAGATCGATCTCCGGACGCATGAACCAATAATCACGAGATCTTCTTGGATCGAGTACTTTAGTTGGGATTATAAATTTATATATACAGTGTCTCCAGCTGCCTCTCCGAGCCGTGTATCAATGGCAGCTCAGTGAAGCGGAGCTCTGCATAGATACGGGGTGATGTCCTGCATAGAGGCGACATGAGATGAGATAGATCGGACTGGATGTGTACGCGCCGGGGGCCTCGTGCTGCGCGGTGTAGAGCCTCTACGGGACAGGCGCCACCAGTCCCCGGCCCGTTCTCCCGGATCGCTCGCTCATGTGATGTGATCGACCACATACACACACATCGACACACGGCTGCCCAGCCGTGCCATCCCCTTGAAGCACGACGGCCGCGCGAGATGCCGCCTCGGCCGGGACGCACGCTTTGGGCCGTGAGCGAATCCGTCGAGCGAGAGGCCGGGGCCTTGCCAGCTGCCACGGTGCGAGGCCACCCTATCAAAATATATGTTCCACGCATAGTAAGGATATATATCACGAAATCACTAGTGCCCCTAAAAACTCAGGCTGCTGCTTTTACTTCTTGTATTTTTTGTCATGAATTTATAACCTCAAATGTCCAGCCACACAATCTTGCAAAGCATGCTTTATCTTTAGGTGTTGGCCGCCATGCTTGGTTATGTTACCTCGGTTACCTTTCTTTCATCCGTATAAAGCTTTGCAAGTTTGCTAAAAAACCCTAGCACCCCTAAAAAATGCACTAGTTAGTTCGAAAATCCCCTAAGAAGCTAATTGGTTCTGAAAAAAAGAGAAATGACTAGGTAAGGAGAGCGGCGTTACTGAGAGCAGTGGCAGCTGAACATGTTATCCTGGTCGTAGATACATGTCTAGGGATCTGGTCCAGTGGGACTGTTCTACATAATACGGGAGTAAGAAAATCGATTGTCTGACGTTATACACAGGTGAACAGTGACGTACGGCAGCCCGCGGGCGACGGTGACGAGCCGAGCCGTGGCTCGCCTCCGTCACGAAAAGCAGTGCGTGGGATCAGAATCGTATGTTCACCGTCTCGCTAGCTGTACACAGCGCCGTCAACAATTAGTCAATGTTGAGCGGTGGGACGAAGTGTGACTGCATACACAGGGCCTTTCTCCCCTTCCCCCCAACCTCCCTATCTCGACGGCGGAAAGCGAAACCATGGCGGCGGCAAATGGCATGGCGGAGTTTGCAGGCCTACGCCACAACTGGTTCGAATTTCTGCTAGATCCGGTAATGTCTGAACTGTATAAATCTGTTCGATTCGATCCGAACACGCCCAAGCACAAATATATGTTTGACTGGTATTAGATTTCTTAGATTCCCAATGAGAGAGGTCACTGCCGGCGATGGGCATCCAAATCCATTAGTTTTGATGGATGTTAGGCCATCCGCACCGGCAAGAGCCAACTCGTCGGCACGGTTCTGGTGGGAGAACTTGGCGGCACAGCTGAGCAGAGCAAATCCGCCCGAAAAAGGAAGCAGTCAGCAACTCAGTCCGTCGACTCCACCGAGATGGTGAACCCAGATGCACCAAGCTGGAGCAGAAGGTATACATAACAATGAGTGTTTTTTCCTCTGGATCCATGGTTCTGATTTTTTATTGCCTAAGCCTGCAACAAGCTGATCCTATGATTTTTTTTTTTTGAAACTGAGCCTATAATTCGGCTAATAAACCATGCGTACAATTAGCATATATAATGCTTCCCGGTTAGACCATGCCAACCATGCGCGAAATTAGAATACTTAGTCTTCTATGGGAGTCAATTGTAAAAAACCACCACATTTGCGGCTAGGTTTGCAGGAAACCACCAACTCGTTATTCCGTTGCAGAAAACACCGGAAAAATTGTTAAGTCGTTGCAAAAAGCACTGATCGGATGATTTGGCCCGTTTAATCTCTTTCTTACAAGTGGGGCCAGATTGACTTAGCAAAAAAAAAACACATACACCCCTAGATCTAAAAAAACAAAGCAATCAGACCCTCCCCGTAGAACACCGACGCCGAAGCCGAGCACGTACTGCTTCCGGGCGATGGCGCCGCCGGGGTGCAGCAGGATGCAGGCCTGCAGGTCCTTGCCGCCGGGGACGCGGACCTCCACGGAGGTGTCCCCGCGCTTGAACGCCTTGTGCAGCGCCTTGTGGAGCCTCGCGCGGCCGCCCTTGAAGGGCGCGTCCAGCGAAGCTGCGGCGGAGCCCAGCCCGACGCAGACCGACTGCACCACGTCGCCCTCCTGCACCACGACCCCGCCGCCGCCCCACTCCTCCGCCTTGGAGCTCCCCGCCACGCGCTCCAGCGCCACCACCGCTGCCGCCTCCCGCTTCCTCCGCCCCTCCTCCCCCTCAATCAGTCGAGCGACGATGCTCACCACGCGCGCGTTGCCCACTTTGTGCCGGCGCCGGCAGCCAAGTGGTGCGGGCGGCAGGGAAGCAGTCACGTGCCGCCCGTGAGGTGTGCGGGGATCTTCATCTTCCACCGGAGGGAGTGGACCAGGAGATGGAGACGGGCAGGGGCTCGGCGCGCACACTCCGATGCTCCTCGGTGTCCTCCTGCTCTGAAGCGTTGCAACTCCACCAGCTGGGCTCGTCCTCCTACCTCATCCTCCCGGCCCGGAGCAGAGCGGCGGCGGATGGCAGCACCGCGGCGGCGGCGGCGCGTAGTGGATAGGGTGTCGGTGTTCCACGGGGGAGGGTCTGATTGCTTTTGTTTTTTAGATCCAGGGGTGTATGTGTTATTTTTTTGCTAAGTCAATTCCTTACAATTTGGCCCCACTTGTAAGAAAGAGATTAAACGGGCCAAATCATTCTATCAGTGCTTTTTGCAACGACTTAACAAATTTTTCGGTGTTTTCTGCAACGGATTAACGAGTTAGTGGTTTCCTACAAATCTAGCCGCAAATGTGGTGGTTTCTCGCAATTGACTCCTTCTATGGGCATAGCATGCCATCCATATGTAAATGCAACAAAAAAACACGGTATCACTATTGTATGAAAAATGGTCGCATCATCTCAGAAACTATTATTTTAAATTAAAAAAAAGGTCAGTGACTGCTCTTTGATTTGTTGAATTTGCCACAGATTCCAGTACAGAGAGATAAGTGCAGATGTTGAGCAGCCATATCCATTCGTTTCGATGGTTGTTTGGCCATCTGCATTGACACACGCCGAGTCATCATGCACGGTTGTGCTTGGACAACTAAGCGGCACTACTGAGCAAAACAATTCTGCCGGCAAGAGGAAGGAGTCTCCAACTCAGTCCGCCGAGTCCACCGGGAAGGTGAACTCAGAGGCACCAGGGTGGACCTGAAGGTATACATATAATTGAGTGTTTTTCTTCTCTGTATATATGGTTCTGTTTTTCATCCTATTCCCTATTCCGATGGATGTCCACTGTGCATTAGTACTACTGCCAAGTAGCTGGTCCTTTGGCTGTGGCAGTCATTCATTCATGCAATTTAGCTTCCCAAATGGTTTCTGCGCATGGAATTGGCATACATACTGTTTTCTGGGCATATCATGTGAACGATTGTAACGAAACTCGAAAGAACATGCCCTCCAGGCTGTTGAATAAAATATTATTGCATCATCTGAATGAATGTGAATTTAATTTCAGGTTAAGAGTTGGTCGCGCCCCTCCGGATAGAGCACCTGTTCAGGCAGAGCGACTCCATTAGAAGAAACAATCAGAAGGTATGTTGACAAACCCTTGAAGAATGTGGTAAAGCCAGAGATTAGAATGAGTTTTGACTCACTTGGGGAAGCATATTATTTCTATAACCTGTATTCTTGAGAGCTTGGATTCGGTATATGATATGGAAAGAGCCGTCTGAATGTAGGGCGGACAAAGTGTATGCAGGAGATCGTTTATGGATGCTCAGTTAGTACTTAATACCATATATAAAAAATTGGCAGTTTTTTTACATATTGCTTGGACTGGATTCATATACCTGACACAGAGGAAAAAAATTCATTTTGCAGGGGAAACCTGAATAGCAAAATAGCCAATCTTGTCGGTGTGAGTGTCCTGCAATGATCAGATTGCTTAGAGTTGCGGACAATGGATGGTACATTGCTGAGCACCGCTCCAGCCACAACCATTCATTGTCTCTGACCTGTGGTGAAAAAGTTCATTGGCCATCGCACAAGCACATAGATGTCTACACGAAAGATTTGGTGAAGCGGCTAAGGGCGAACAATGTGAACATAAACAAGGTGTACAACATAGTTGGTAGCTTCTTCGGTTCAACCGAGAATGTCCTTTCACAAAATGGAAACTGCACAATCACTGTGGTCGGATAAGTAGAGACCAGGAAACTGTCCGGTGGATCAGGTTAGATGAAACGTCATTTCCCTGGAAGACGATTCCGTCAATGGAGCAGTAATTGCTTTTGCGCCCGATTTAGCATGGGTCAACTGGAAGTATCTTGACCCACTCGATTCATTTTGCCTTTCCTCCTCGCAAGCCGCATGCCCCCCGATCTCACCTCCCCCGGATCTCTCTGGCGCACTGATAGCCATGTCGGTGGCGAGCAACTTTCAAGCAGTCCCTACCATGGCTGACAACGGACTGGAGCTCCTGCCAGATCCGTTAGACAGGTACTTGCTCGGGCCTACTCTGATGTTGTTTCTTGCCCTGCGCTTACGCCCTTCGCTGATGCCGACGGCGGGCTTTGTTTGCCAATCGCGATGCAGGTTCCCACCGAGAGAGGTGATTGTGGGCATTGATCAGCCAGATCCTTTGGTACTAAGGGGGTTTAGCCACCAGCTACACCCGGCGGCGACTCTTCGTGTGCTGTTGTGGTGGGGCACCTCGACGGCGCTGCTGGCCAACGTGACACATGCGGCAAGAGGAAGGAGTCTCCGACACAGTCCGTGGAATCCACCGAGAAAGTGAACCCAGAGGCCCCTGGGTGGACTACGAGGTGAGATGACTCTGCAACTTACATGCCTTTGTCATTTTAGGAGATGTCTGAATTTGTGCTCACTAGGGTCGATTGGTAGCCCCTTAAAACTCAATGTCAGCAAAATATTAATTTAAGTCACTTTATAGCGAATTGCTGGTGCGATTTTAAATGCTAAACCGTTTGACACAGGTAGCTTGGTCTGTTTTGTAGGTAAAAAAACCATTAGACAAAATCATGGAATTGGGTGCCCTGCTAGAGTTGTGATATGAAAAATATGATATGAATTTGAATGCCTTGGATGCCCTGCCATGTAAGCCCTCTGTACCAAAATATAAGATGTTTTTGCAATTCGAATTGAACTGCAAAACTTGAACTGTAAAAACGTCTTATATTTTGGTACGGAGGTAGTAGTTGTAAAAAGCATGGACTGTTCTCTGGTGGGTTCTGTCACTGATCAGTAAAATGGGGTTTTACCATGATAAAAAAAAGGTGTTGCTATAAATTGAGATATCATCTACAAAACTTGGGATATTTTTCTCTTGCATGTTGAGAGTTGGCCGTGCACCTACTGACAGAAAACCATGCCCTGGGGGAGTTACTCCATTGGAAGAAACAATCAGGAGGTACGTTGATAAATCATCAGACAGTGTGGTCACTCCAGAAATTGGAATGAGTTTTGACTCTCTCAGGGAAGTGTACGATTTCTACAACCTTTAATTATTTGTGGGAGCTCGAATTTGGTATAAGATATGGCAAGAGCCATCTGAATGTCGAGCGGACAGAGTGTATGCAGGAATATTGTGTGTGGGATGTTTGGTCAGTACATATAACACAACACTCGCAAGCACTTACATTTTATTTTAATCCGCTTGATCATTGGCTATGCGACTGCCTTAACTGCAGCTGGTAAATTCCTTTTTTATAGGGGAAGCCTGAGCAGCAAAACAGCCGGTGCGAATGCCCTGCGATGGATGGTTCATTGCTGGGCACAGGGTCAGCCATAACCATTCATTGTCATTGATTTGTGGTGAAAAGGTTCACTGTCCATCACATAAGCACATAGATGTCTACACAAAAGATCTAGTGAAGCAACTTAGGGGAAATAACGTGAATCTCAACAAGGTGTACAACATAGTAGGAAGCTTCTTCAGTTCATCTTAGAATGTGCCTTTCACAAAGAGGCCACTCCGGAACCTTTCTACACAACATAGTAGGAAGCTTCTTCGGTTCATCTCAGAATGTGCCTTTCACAAAGAGGTCACTCCCGATGCATGTGTTTGTGTGACAGTATATGGGGCTGCAATTTGACCTTGAGTCGGATGAGAACTACCAGTAAAGAGGATACAAAATGTAAGCAATTTCTTTTAGATTTTTTTGTGCCCTCTTCGTAATTGTTCTGCAAGTGTACGTTGTCGAAAAATTCTAATGATGAATCTTTTTGTGAGAAATACAGAGAGGAGCAGTCATGAGAACAAATATTGCCATTGAACAACATACAAATAAGGTTTACACCAGGAAAATGTTTGAATTTTTTTGATGAGAACCTTTTTGAGGGTCGAGCTTACCAGGTCGAGGAAATTGAGAAGAAGAAGTACATTGCAAGACACAACGATGTCGAGAAATGCGAGAAGTGGAGCGTGATTGATTACGAGGTGACCATGTCGGACAATGGCGAGTGGTTCGAGTGTGAATGCGGGCAATTCACCCTCATGGGGATGCTTTGTTACCATGCTTTGAAGGTATTTTTTATCTCAATATTGCTCATTCCTCTTCTATCTGCGAAAAATCATATTTTGATTTCCAATGTTTCAGGTGATGGACTATGCTAGCGTGAAGGAGATGCTGAAGCGGCACATCCTCAAGGGATGGACGAAAGATCCTAGGGACATCCTGTCCCGGCATCTTGCTCACTTCAAAACAGATCAGGTCGTGAACAAATCTTTCTGGTAACTGGGATGCACTTGCTGGATAGTCTGCTCCGAGCAAGAAACATGGTGCCGGGCGACCATGCTTCAGTAGGAAGAAGGCACCGTATGAAGGACTGAGTAAAAGGACAAAGTTCTGCAGCATTTGCAAATTGCCAGGACATGGGAAGACTACCTGCCCTGACAGGGGTGCCAAAACCTACAACCTGCAAGAATTGTGGCACCGCCAGACACCGTCGCACTTCATGCACCAGGCTGCTGTTCACCGCTGCTTCTTATTAACTTAGAGAAACACGTATATAACTCTGAATTTTAAGTTTCGAGGATTTTCTAGTGTGTGATTTATGCATGGACCCCCACGCATGTTCCTCCCCGAGTGTAAACTAGCTATATTTTTAACTATGCTGAAATGTGTGGATTTATAATATTTGGTTTCTGTACCTTTTAAGTCGTTTGAGACATGTGATTTTTTTTCCAATTTGCACCTGCTGATGTCTGGATGACAAATAGTTTTTCAAGTTGTCACCGAGCATGACTGAAAACTGGTCGGAGTGTTGTCCCTGTGCGTCAGTGAAATTGGCTTGGATGCTGGCCCCGAGCGTTCTTGCGTTTTGTCGACCACTGGATCGCTTGTGTGCGCCAAATGTATTCAAATTCGTAAGCTGCTGGCAACCAAATGTGAGGCCGAGGCAGGAGAGTGGACGTCAAGCCGGGACGGCTCAGGTAGTCCCATAAAAATGGCTGATCCATCTGACCTCCTCCTGTACCGGTGCCACAGGGTTGCTGGGTTGCATAATAAATGAGGCGGGCCCATCTTGGAATACATCTACAATACGCAGCATTCTACTGACCAGAATACGGGTCAACACGAGGATCCCAAGAACAGCAGGTGGATGAGATAACGGGCTCAGCTGTGCTCATGATCAGAAACGAATTTTCCCGGTAAGAGCATCTCAAAGGAACTCCCCAAAACTCCCCGATATGTCCAGGCGATAGTTCGGACTGAAAATACCTGCCCAACAACTGGCCACTCCAACCATCCCCGTTGGTCCTATCTATTTCGATCGTCTCTATTTGTCCTATATGTCTGGACCGCTCCAAGCTCAACCTCCATATGTGGGACGGAGATCAGGTGATCTGGACATGTCCAGCACATTGACCCAACCATCGCCCCCCAACCCTAACCCTCCCAAATTGACCGCCCCCCTTGCCCGACCTCTCCTCTCTCGTATTAGCCTCCCGCGCCCGCGCTGTCATTCACCTCTCTCCTAGCCACTACCCGCCTTCCTCATAGACGTCGTGCCCGCACATGTGTTGGATTGGTAGAGTTCGTGGGGCTGCTGTCCGCGCCATTGTGAACGCGGAGCGCCTCGCCGGCAATGACATTGTGTCCCCCAGCACGCCTGGATGGCGGTGGAGGAAGTCCACGACCTAGATGTGGACATTGTTTTGTTCACACCAGCACCATCCTCGGCCGCACCTGTGTCCGTGGACGACTCCGGCATGGCTTCGCAAGGGTGGGGCATCTCGGAGAAAAACTGTCTCAAGTTCGCACCAATCTATTGGATTGGATGAAGAGGGTGCGATAAGTGGAGTGAAAAGTGGACTTAGGATCAAGCCAAAGATAAGTAGGAGCACGAGGGGGAAGAAGTAGGAGAAAGATAGGATCCCGCATGATGGAGCGACGAGCAAAATGTTGGCCATGTGGGCAGAGCTCCTTTCCAACAAAGATATGGAATTTTTAAAAAAGGAGGACATCATGAAGGAGAAGAAGGAGGAGAGATACACACTCTACTTGAACGTCCAAAGAGGGAGGGGTGAAATTCGACAAGGAGAGGGTGATGGAGAGGATGGAGATGGAGAATATGAAGGCATGATAGAATATGTAGCTTGAGAAAACGAAGGCGATGTAATCATGTAGAGCATTGAGAGTGAGATTTACATATATAGATAGATAGATAGAGATTCACTAAGGATTTGAGGATCATGTTGGCTGCACAAGCCCAATGTATGTCAATGCCAAGGAGGGATCATCAATGTGCGCAAAAAGACTATGCATGAATTGTTGAATTTTATTGTCATGGATCATATTGGCTTGTGTAGGATCAGATATCGACAATAATGGGGGGGGGGGGATTTGAAAATTCCTTCGAAAAAACAAGTTCTTAGAAGAAAATCAGAGCACATATAACACCATCAGAACTGAATAGAGGTAAAACTAAGCAGTGCTGGCAATAACTTAGAGCAATAACAAGCCAAAACGTATCAAACATAAACATAAACTCAATAGATAGAAGTAAAGCTAAGTAGCAGTACATATAAGAAAGTCTAATAAATAGACAAACTAGCTTAAGTATGGAAGCGGCAAAGGCAATGTTAAACATGGCATATGGAATGGAAATGTTAAGTACTCGATAAAGTCTTCGATCACAGAGAAGATGCCAGGGGAGAAGTTCTTCAAACTCAGGTAGATTACATAGGTAATTGACTAAGAAGAAATAGAACCCGTAAACCTATGTAGAACGTATTATATGAAAAATACCAACAACATAATAACAATGTGATTTCACAGTAATTCATAAGTTGGGTCTATCCAACGCTATTGTTCAGATAACAATGTGTTCTCATTATTGATAACATCCTTGTTAGTTAAAAATGCACATGATCAGGAAAACAAGATCACCGTTAAGACATGAGCTAGTCCTAGAGGCATGACCAGGAATCCATTTGGTGTTTATGTTTCGACAGATGCAATTGAGTTTTCCTCTGAATCTCATATTCAAGAACGACCAATGCAATTATAACACATAAATATAAACTTAATTTATGAACATGGAAATATATTAATACATTTATTATTGCCTCTATGCATATTTCCAACATTAGCAATGCAAGCTTTGAGGTGGAATGGGGAACCGCCGGCAGCCCATGTACGAAAATAGCCTCCAAAGCCTGATTCTACACTAGAGCGATGCTCTACATTGTGCTTTAGAATAATTATGATTTGTGTTTTTTTGTGAGCATCATCAAAATTACAAGCCTAGCTAAATAATTATAAGGAAAGCGCTTCCGGGAGGCAACCCATCAATAAAGTTTTTACCTTCTGTAACAAGAAATATATTTAAGTTTTACTTGAATAAAATGCCAGAAATTCCAATAGCAAGTTAATATTGTAACTGTATGTGTTGCTGTGCTGAAATAAAAAGTTTTTTTTGGATAATTAACAGAGCATGCTAATATCATGATATTTTTTACATAGTGCACCTTTATGAGTTCTTTGAAATTTTGATTTACAAAAGTATTGATTGCATGTTCATATTTACTTATTGTCATGTTTAGACTAACTGATGTTATAATTGTCTTTAGTTGCTTAGATTCGTATGTGGAAAGTTTAAAATTGTGTTGCCATACCATAGCTAATGGTGGATCATAACTTTATGATCAGTTCACAACAAGGCATGCTTAGAATTAAATGATATTTATACTAACCTATCACACGATTTCTATGTAAGTTTTATGTGGACGAAGTTTTACAAACCGAGGGGGTATAGTGATATGAGAGGAATCAGGAAATGTAAGCGCTCATGCATGGGGGTGCCCAAGTCATCCCCAAGAAATATTCAGGAGATCTAAAGTTTCTAAGTTTGGGAATGCCCAAGGCACCCACCTTCTTCTTCAACAACTATCAGTTTGTCTTAGTTGGCTCTATATTTTTATTCATTCACATGTTATGTGCCATTCTTGGAGCGATTTTGCTTTTTGATCATTAAATCATCATATCTGATCATTTTTGAACGAAAGGGGTTCCCCCCTGCCCCATTTTATAGAATGACGCAGAACACATCCACTACAACAAGTTCAGATGACCACAACTCAGAAAACACAGTAAACAAAGCTAAGGCTGAAGGGTATAACTACCCTCCTACATCCAACATGAACGAGAGCGGAAGCTCTCTCACCACCAGGGAGGATCTACTACATAACCATCTTTTTATTATAGAGCACAATGAGAACAGGAAGAACGATCGAGCACATATGATATACTTTTTTTGCTTCGTCCAGGTGCACTGAACACGTCTTCATCCTTACTCATTGACCCCTTTTGTTCATCTCCAAGCAATCTGAAGTAGTTCTCCACGTCCCTTGTCCAACAGGAGGATGCAGCGCCGCAACAGTGTTGCTTGTGCATCGTCGCAGAGAAATTTCCATTTCCAGTGTTGCTTGGCAAGAATGCATTTCACATCACTCCATTTGCGCCCCTGAAAACATAATTCATTTCTCAGTCTCCACAAGCTCCACAAGGATGCAGATATCACCAAATTCAACACTGCATTTTTCTTATGTGAATGCTAGAAAGCAAAGATATTTTCAAAGCTAGAAATCCTGTCATTTTCAAAGAATTCAGAGATGAACTCCCACACTTGATGGGCTACAACATAGTCAACTAAAAGATGTTGGACAGATTCATTTTTTTGCACAAAATAAACAAGAGGGGTCATCCACTTGTCTCCTTTTTGCTAGGTTGTCCCTAGTAAGGATCTTATTATAAGAACACAAGCAAAGAAAAGCATGGATTTTCTGTGGGCATAGAATCTTCCACATTTTTTCACTGATAGCAGAAGCTATCCCACTAAAGTTAATCTGTGTATAAAAAGATTTCACTGAGTATATACCATTAGGCTCTAGGGACCAGATCGGTGTGTCAATGTCATCTAACAAGGGGTATTGTTTAATCAATGTAATTAGCTGTTCCCAGGGATCCATACCAGCCTGATCAACACACCTTCTAAACATCATTTTTAGATCACTACCATTTTACACTTGGACAACTGTGCACTCAGTATGGTTACATTTGTTAAATAAGTCCCAGGATTGCACTTTAAGGGAACAATCCCCTGCCCATGTGTCATGCCAGAAACTAACGAGTCCACCATTTCCTAATTTCCACCTGTAAAAGGTTTTGGCCGTAGATAGGGCCCAGGTGATACTCTTCCATAAAGTAAATCCCACTTCACCTTTTGCCCAGAGGAGATTAGGAGAATTCGCTCTATTTTTATGCAAAATGATTTTCTTCCAATCTGCTTCAGAGTTGTCAAAAAAAAACTTTTTTCCCACGAAGCCAACAAGGCCATATTAAATTCTTTTATGTTGGGGATCCCCAACCCCCCAAATTCTTTCTTCCTAGAAATCCCAGTTGGCCAAATGGTATTTGTGTTGATCACCCAAATTCCACCAAAAGAAATGGGCCATCTGGGAATTGATAGCGTTGACCGCCCACTTGGGAAATTTGATCACAGACATGAGATATGCAGGAATGCTAATCACACAGGTACAAAGTAAAATTATTTTTCCTTTATAAGTAAGGAACCTCCCTAACCAACCATAAATGCTTTTAATAATTCTATTAATGATAGGTTGAAGGTCTTCTCGTTTAAGTTTATCATAGTGAATAGGCACTCCAAGGTATTTGATAGGAAAAGAACCAATTTTACAGTAAAAAATCTGAGCAAATTTCTTGGCAACTGCCTCCTCCACATTGATGGTCATCAAATCACTTTTGTGAAAATTAATTTTCATCCCTGAGTGATTTTCAAAACAGGACAAAATTCATTTAAAATTTCTCGCTTTATGGACAATCTTTTTCAAAAAGAGTATGGTGTCATAAGCATATTGCAGACTGACCACACCCCCTGGAATTACTTGGGGCAAAAGCCCAGAAATCAGGTTTTGAGAAGCAGCTTTTTAAAGCATTTTGGTAAAACCATCAACTACCAGTTTAAACAACAAGGTGGAATGTGGGTCCCTTGCTTGAGCCCCCCCCCCCTACAAAATGAGGACCAGTAGTATCATTAATCCTCACACTAAAAGTGTTGTGGACTAAATTATTTTTAATCCAGGAAATCCACTTTGGGCCAAAACCTCTAGAGTGTTGCATCTCAAAAAGGAAATCCTAGCTAGCTCTATCATAGGCTTTTTCATAATCCAACTTAAGCACTAAACCATGAGATCCAGATTTTTTTACCTCATGAATAACTTCATGGGCCATCACCACACTCTCCAAAATGTACCTAATTTTAATAAATGCAATTTGGTTAGAAGAAATCAACCTATAACCAATAGGGGAAACTCTGTTGGTCATAGCTTTAGAGAAAATCGTAACACCACAACTACTCAAACTAATAGGTCTAATTTTTTTCATGTCTTTTGCATCAGGCTCTTTGGGAATAAGAACAATCAAAGCAAAGTTTAATCTATGCAGATCCAATTTACCCTCTCAAAATCTTTCACTAAGTCCATAAAATCAGTTTTAATCACATCCCAAAAAGTTTGGTAAAACAGAAAAGGCAGAGCATTGGGGCCAGGGGCCCTATGAGCATAAGATCCAAAGGTTGCCTCTTTGATCTCCTCCTCAGAAAAGCTTTTCTGCAGGTGGTCATTTTCCTCCCGAGTAACTAGATCCCCTTCCTCACAAAAGGAAGGCCCAAGACTGATGTTATGTTTATTTCCAAAACCGAATATGTTTTTATAAAAGGTAGTAGCCACATCCAACATCTCTCTTGTAGTATAAACATGGCCATTTTCTCCCATTAGTCCAGACAAGTGGTTCTTGCTATGTCTATGATTGGCTAAGGCATGGAAATAAGCATTGTTCTTGTCCCCATCAATGATCTTATGATCTTTGGACCGTTGCCACAAGGAAGTTTCTTCTTTACGCCAAATATTCGCAAGTTCTTTTTTAACCTCTTCCATTCTAATTTTATCACTATCATCAAGTTGGTTTTTCTCAGAAAACACGTCAAGAATGTCAAATTCAAGAAAAAGCTCTCTCTTCTTTTTCTTAATCCCTGCTTCGATATTAATACTCCACCCTTTATCTTTCTTCCTAAAAAGCCTACTCTTGTTCATCCACACATCCATCGCACATATTCCAGGAACAGGTGTATTCGAAATGTCGGTGACCAAAATTTTAAAGTTTGGGTGGTCAAGCCACCATTTCTCAAAGCGAAACATTTTTGGGGAGGTAACCCTCCGAGCACCCGTGTCAAGAATTAAAGGAGTATGATCACTCCCTATTCCAGGGAGAGCAGTTACCACCAACAAAGGAAAATGAGCATCCCAGGAAATAGAAACAAAGAGTCTATCTCTAACAGCAAAAAATGGGGATGTCTTGATTATTATGCTAACTTCTATTAGCAATATTGATTTTCATAAGGGACCATTTATTTATCCAGTCATTAAAAAAATACGAAAATTGGTTGTTAATGACCCCATTGTTCTTATCAGCACTAGATCTGACCAGGTTAAAACCACCACCTAGCGAAATTAGGTAATTAAGTTCAGACATAGTTTCATGGAGCTCAGCAATAAAATCCAATTTAAACTCGCTATAAGCAGTACCATATATAGCAATAAGATGCCTGATAAACCCATCGCTTTTGTTTTTAATAGTCGCAACAATGCATATCACTTATTTACAAAACCAATAACCTCAAACAAATCATTTTTCAGACCCACAAGGACCTACACCCCCCAGCCGTGTTTACAGCAGGAAAGCTATGCCAAGTGAACTCATCCCTGCCAGAAATACTCCTGAGGACGTGGGTATCTATATTCTCTATTTTGGTTTCAAACAAACCAACAAAATCTAAATGATTGTTGTTAAGGAAATCTCCTAGGCACTGTATTTTACCAGGTTGTCCTAGACCACGTATATTCCAGAAGGCTCCTATCATTTAACTTTAAAAGGATGAGACAAGCCAAAAGGCTTCTTCTTAGTATTCAGAATTGGGTTTTCCACACCTAGATCAGCAATGCCACCTGATCTACTAGGAGAAAGAACACCAATCTCTGTATGTGGGGCAACATCATTAATATCCTCTAAATCCAAACTATCAGGGAGAACAATCTCAGGATTAACATAAGCAAACTGAAGACATCTAGCTTTCTCATCATTAATTAGCTCTAAAATAATATCATCTTGTTCTTTCCTATTATTACCGATGCACAAGTCAACTTTAGTAGTGTGAGAAACAAGTTCATGAGGTTCCATGTTAGCAAATGATTTACCTTTGAAAGTAGTTGGGATCTCCATGTTTTTGGATCACATCTGATCACTATGAATTGGGAGAGCTTATGTGTGATCATGCCTTGAGAGAAACACGAGATGGAGCTGGAGCTGAATTTTCAGACACGAGCAACATAGAATCGAAGTAGCAAAGGTGATCCAAAAATAACCAGTGGACAGCAACCCGGTTTAGCCGGCAACCACAACCTGAAAATAGCAAATGAGCATGCATGCCATGAGCATAGCGAATAATCAAACCGAACACCTGTCGCCCCTGAACAGATGTGTATATAAGGTTGGGCTCTGAAGCTCCTGGCCTGAAAAGGATCAAGGATCGAGGAGGATTCCACAGCCAAAATGGCGTTCAGGAACGTTGCGATGAGAGTCTTGTTGCTCCTGGCGGTGGTGAGCGCGGCATATGCTGCCAAAGGCGAGGCGGAGAAGAAGGAGAGCGCAGATGGTCCGGCGGCGTCCGGTCCAGCGGCGTCCGGTGAGGGCGGGGAGTACGACATCACCAAGCTCGGCGCCAAGCCCGACGGCACAACGGACTGCACCGAGGTACGTAGGTGCTGAAGGAGAGAGAATATAAGAATGATGATGGATCGATGGATCATGTGGTGGATTGCATTGCAATTGCATGCAGGCGGTGGAGGAGGCATGGGCCTCGGCATGCGGTAGCACCGGGAACCCGACCATCATCATCCCCAAGGGTGATTTCCTGACTGGAGCTCTGAATTTCACGGGGCCGTGCAAGGGCGACGGACTCAACATCAAGCTGGAAGGCAACCTGCTAGCTTCCAACGACCTGGCCAAGTTCAAGTCTAACTGGATCGAGATCATGCGCGTGAAGAAGCTCTCCATCACCGGCAAAGGCAACATCGACGGTCAGGGCAAGGCCGTCTGGACCAAAAACAGCTGCCAAAAGAACTACAACTGCAAGATATTGCCAAACGTACGTACGCGTGCATAACATTATACAGTAATAATTAATTGTAGGTATGAGTATTCGTGCGCGCATTCTGCTTAGTATCAATGCAAGGAAATGCTATTCGTATGTACGTAAATGTGCATGCATACATGTACCATGCAGTCGTTGGTGCTGGACTTCTGCGACGACGCGCTCATCGAAGGCATCTCTATCATCAATTCCAAGTTCTTCCACATGAACATCTTCCAGTGCAAGGGCGTGACCGTCAAGGACGTGAAGGTGAACGCGCCCGGGGACAGCCCCAACACCGACGGCATCCACATGGGCGACTCGTCCAATGTCAGCATCATCGACACCACCATCGGCGTTGGCGACGACTGCATCTCCATTGGCCCCGGCTCCACACAAGTCAACATCAGCGGCGTGACCTGCGGCCCAGGCCATGGTATCAGCATTGGCAGCCTCGGGAGGTACAAGGACGAGAAGGACGTGACCGACATCACCGTCAAGAACTGCGTGCTCAAGGGCTCCACCAATGGCCTCCGCATCAAGTCGTACGAGGACGCCAAGTCGCCCCTCGTAGCATCCAAGATCCACTACGAGAACATCGAGATGGACGACTCGGGCTACCCGATCATCATCGACCAGAAGTACTGCCCCAACAAACTTTGCACCTCTAAGGGCGACGCCGACAGGGTCACCGTCAAGGACGTTACCTTCAAAAACATCACCGGCACCTCCGCCACCCCCGAGGCCGTCAGCCTGCTCTGCTCCGAAAAGAAGCCCTGCGAAGGCGTCACAATGTCCGACGTCAAGATCGAGTACTCCGGCAAGAACAACAAGACTATGACTGTCTGCACCCACGTCAAGGTCACCGCCACGGGAGTCGACAAGGCCAACACATGCGACGCCTGAACCATTATACCACCCTGCGCGACATGATTTCTTTTCTCGGTATTTCCATTTTCGAATCCACCTAGTGTACTAGTCCTCTCTGTTCTTTTCTTCTTTTTGCGATCTCGGTCATTTCTCTGTCAAGACTCGAGAGAAGATACAGAGCAAAGCCAGGAGATCGTCATTTAGTTTACTTCATGGATTGATCACTTACCTTTATGTAGCTAACACAAATATATGTATGTGCCAGCTCAGAGCCACTTGATCCATGTAGTTTTGACGATTTTGGCTTTTATTTGTCTTGTTGATACTCGTGCCGGCTGGTAAACCCTGCCGGAATGAAGGCATTTTATTTATTTATTTTTTGATCTTGTGATTTATTGGGTACTGGTTTTCACATGTTACCACTCTTTATCCTTTACTTGCAGATTCACTAGTCAAAGGTGGTCTACTCAAATACAGCAGTATGGCCTCATCCACCTTCTCATTACCTTTGAGATTTTCAGAAATAGGCATGAATTGAGTGGAGAGAGTGGCATGAAAATTTGTAGACTCCCCTTATGAGATAGGGATTTCTATTTTGATGCTCCTCCTTCCTTAGTTCTTGCCCCGCTCATCTAACATCGCTCACTTTTGCCCTCCTCTACTCACCTCCACCTCACAAAAGACCAATCGATGCATTGCCGTCGGGTCAAATCCATTGACCGTTACCTCGCCCGGTACCGATGCATGGGAGCGACTTGTACGACTACATGCATTCACATGATAGGTTGTTTCCTACGACACATGTATTATTGATTTCGTGTCACTGGCCGTTTTCTACACAGTTTGTGACTGACATGTGGGACCCACCGTTATGCAAAATTGAATTAGTGTGACCTGTTGTTTCCACATAGCGACTTCTCGCGTTTTCGTACACATGTAGTCGCATCGCCGTCGCCCATTAATGGTGGGTTAACGCCACAACCCACCCCCTGCCATATATGCAGCCACCCATCCCATTTTGCCGCTTGCCTCCACAACCTTATTTGCCGCCACCACTGCAGGACAAACCCTAGCCCTCCTCTCCCACCTCCTCTTCTGCACCCATGGCACGACCGCGCAACATCACAGTCCATGAAGCCGAGCTGCTCGCCAGTTGCGACATCCCGACGCCGCCGGACACGCGTCTACTGATGGGATGGATTGTGAGTCAGGGGTCTTCAGGTGGCGCTTGTCCCCGTCGCCGGTTTGATCGCCTTTGCACGCGCCATTTGCCGGTTTCGGGCAGGTCGGACGCCGGAGGAGAGGGTGCATCCGGACTTCTAGCCAAACGATCATTATGGGCGCAGATCCTCGCCTAGGACCACACCGCTCAGATCCAGCAGTTCGACGACCCCAACCCGCTACCTCGTAGAAACATCGTCGGGTGATGTGCATTATGGGATGATCTTAGCCTTGAGATCGTCATTGTCGCGTGCCGCTCGTAGGTTGACAAAGAAGATATTTTCGAACTTCGGAATAAGGTCGCACAGAATTTGTCGTGTTATTCAAAAAAATTATGATTTGTATGAATTTTGTAGGCCAAATCAAACTGATAATTCGATGAGACTTGCAAAGATAACTTAATCACACATAAACGAATTCAGAGGAGATTCAAATATTTCTCATAGGTAAACTTGATCATAAACCCACAATTCATCGGATCTCGACCAACACACCGCAAAAAGAGTTACATTGGATAGATCTCCAAGAAGATCAAGGAGAACTTTGTATTGAGATTCAAAGAGAGAGAAGAAGCCATCTAGCTAATAACTATGGACCCGAAGGTCTATGGTAAACTACTCACAACTCATCGAAAGGGCCTTGGAGATGATGTAGAGGCCCTCCGTGGTCGATTCCCCCTCCGGCGGAGCGCCGACGAGGCTCCAAGATGGGATCTCACGGATACAGAAGGTTACTGCGGTGGAAATAGTTTTTCATGGGCGCTTTTGATGTTTTTGGGTACATGGGTATATATAGGAGGAAGAAGTAGGCCGGTGGATGCTCGAGGGGCCCACGAGGGTGGGGGGCGCGCCGGGCACCCTCGTGGCCGCCTCACTTGTTTCTTGACTTCCACTCCAAGTCCTCTGGATCACGTTTGTTCCAAAAAGATCACTCCCGAAGGTTTCATTCCGTTTGGACTCCATTTGATATTCCTTTTCTTCAAAACACTGAAATAGGCAAACAAACAGCAATTCAGGCCGGGCCTCCGGTTAGTAGGTTAGTCCCAAAAATGATATAAAAGTGTAAAGTAAAGCCCATAAACATCCAAAACGAGTAATATAATAGCATGTAACGATAAAAAATTATAGATACGTTGGAGATGTATCAAGTACCGGCGAAGTCGTTGCCGGGCTGCATGCCTAGGAGGAGACGGTGATGGAAGTCGTGCACCAGCAGCTCCAGGGCCGCGAGAGCCGGCTCCAGGCCTTCACCCAGAGCGAGCTAGCGCTGACGCGGGACCTGGAGTGCGTCGTTGTGGTAACATTCTTTCTTTTTGCTTGATTCGCGGTGGGTCAGTGGGGTCGCGCCAGCGGACCCACAGGGTGTAGCCCCCGAGGCCCGGGCCGGTTGCGGAGCATCCATGTTAGGTCTTAGATGCGTCTGTGATTTCTGCTAATACTTACTCCTTGCAGCATGTGGACCGCCTGCGAGTCAGCATGCACAATCGGCTGCTGGAGAAATACCGCGCCGTCAAGGCATAGCTCGCCCCTAAGGAGGAGCTGCTTCGTCTGGCTGCAGGTGTGTCTTGCATGCTTCTAGTGGGGGCGCTGATGTGCCCCCACTGGGTGTAGCCCTCGAGATTCAGGTCGACTGTGAAGCAGTTGGGTCGAATCTTAAGGCGTTTTTCTTCCATCCGGCGGCTGACTTGAAGCTTTTGCCCTGCAGCCACCACGGCCGAGATGCCGGATCTCTGAACTCGGCTAGCCGAAGCTGGCCAGTAGTGCTACCAAGCCGCCACAGACAACTGCCAGATCCAGGCCGAGGTGGAGCGGCTGAAGGCAGAGGCCGTCAAGGTGTCAAAGGCCCATCAGGCAGAGCTGGGCTGGCTGGCGGATGAGCATGGGAAGGCGATCGCCGAGCTGAAGGCGGCCGTTGAGAAGAGCGCCGGGCTCGAGAAGGAGCTTGAGGACCGCAGCCGCGCATCGGTCCTCGAGCGGAACGGTATGTTGTGCGAGGCGCAGCATCTCGACGAACTCCTCCTTCGTAAGTATCTATCTTACTGTCCTGTCGGCCTTCGAGCCGTCCCAACTTTTGCATATTTGACCGATTCCCTTCTTTCATGCACCAGGGGCCTTCCCGGAGATGCAGGAGGCGACAGATGCAGCCGTGCGTCAACCCAGGCGATGATGGGGAACATTGCATGGGAAACAAAAAAATTCCTACGCTCACCAAGATCGATCTAGGAGATGAACATCTACGAGAGGAGATATTGCATCTACATACCCTTGTAGATCTCTAAGCGGAAGCGTTAAGAAATGCGGTTGATGTAGTTGAACGTATTCGCAATCCAATCACGATCCGTCCCATGAACTCCTGATCCAAGTGCCGAACGGACGACACCTCCGTGTTCAACACACGTACGATTTGATGACGCCTTCACCTCCTCGTTCCAGCAAGAAAGGATGAGCACGACGACGTGGTGGCGGTGGTGGTGGAGGAATCCCAGCAGGGCTTCGCCAAGCCAAACAGAGAGGAAGAAAAACTACAAGGGAGAGGAAGGGTAGCGCTGTGGCATGAATAGGTGCGACTGCCCTCCCTGTCCTCGTCTATATATAGGGGGAAGGGAGGAGGGGTGCCCCTAGGGTTTCCCCTAAGGGGCGGGCGGCCACAGATGGGGCGCCTAGGGTTTGGGTGCCCCCCAAGCCAGGGGGAGTCAGCCCTAGGGGGGCGCACCACCTCTCCTGGTGGTCGTGGGTTGAGGTGAGGGGCCCGAACAACCCCTTAGTGGGCTGGTGTGCTCCCTCCCCTTGGCCCATGAGCCTCCCCCCAACACTTGCTGAGGCCCCCGAAACCCCTTTTGGTTCTCCTGGCCATAACCCGGTACCCCCGGAACAACAAGTCCATGGTTGTCTGCACCCATGTCAAGGTCACCGCTACGGGAGTCGACAAGGCCAACACATGCGCCGCCTGAACCATTATACTACCATGCGCGGCATGATTTCTTCTTTCGGTATTTTGGATCCACCAATCGTACCAATTTCTCTTCGTTCCTTCTTCTCCTCCTCCTATTTTGCGATGCTGGTTGCTTCTTTGTCAGGAGAAGACCCAGAGATGATCCTTTAGTTTTCTTTATGGGTCGATCGCTTACCTGTAGTTAACAAACAAATACATGTATGTGCTGGCTTGCTGGCTCCGAGCCATTTCATTGATCTAGTTTTGACAATTTTATTTGTCTCGTTGATACTTGTGCCCTCTGTTGGAAAAGGCAGTGCCTAGGAGTCGCTTAGGCACGCCTAGGCGCTAGGCAATGGACAAACGCCTCGCCTAGGGCATAAATGGAGGTCTAGGCGGGGCAAGCAAGGAATTGCCTACCCAAGCAAGAAATCATGCCACATACTGCACTGATATGCCAAACTGGATATATTGCAATGGCAGTAGATGGCAATTAACTTATTTATATGCCCTAAACTAATATCAACACCCATATAATAATCACAAATACACTACGAGTAAAAACTATATTACCGCCTAGGTTGCGCCTAGGGCGCTTAGGCACCGCCTAGGCACTAGGTGAAGGCCAACCGCCTCGCTTACGCCTACCGCTTTTTTCAACCTTGCTTGTGCCACTATTTAGCCTCTTTGTGCCGGTAGCAACAAAAGTTCCTTGATGATTTTGAGATTTATTACTTTTTCAGGTCTTGCTACTCTTTAGCCTTACTTGCGAAGTCACTACTCTATTCCCAAAAGTGTTCTACTCGCATTCAACAACATCGCCTCATGTCCCTTCTCATTTACCTTTAAGATTTTTCAGAAATAGGCATGAATTGGGTGGAGGAGATGGCATGAAAATTAGTACTCCCAGCCATCATATTAATTGATGTTGCTTTAGTACAACTTTGTGTCCCTTATGAGATAATTCACAGACTGGATCAAGACATAATGAGCTTGTTCTCAAGCAAGATTCATGAAAGCCTATGACAAAATTGAGTGCAAAATTCACTATGAACAATGCGCATGCAAGGCTTCTCCTGAAAAAGGTGAACTTGGATTCAAAAATTTCCGAGCGCAGGACATGTTAGTGTGAAACTAAACAATGATGTTGGAAATTTCTTCCACACTCATACACAGTCAAGACACGGTGGTATGTTTTCCCATTGTTGTTTAACATTTTTGTGGATATGCCTGTAGCTATTACTAAGTGAGCTATGGAGTGTGTCCAGATTTATGCGCTCATACCCCATTTGATTGATGATAGACTTTAAGTTCCTATGTAGATGATATCCTGATCATCTGGATCACAATACATAAAGCGTGATAAATCAATAGTTGAGACTATATGGTTTTAAGAGACTGTCTGGTTTTATCACGGTAGATGTACTCGTGAAAGTTGTAAGTTCATCGCAACTAGTTGGTAGCTTGAACGGGGTTGATAGGAAAAAAATTACACGAGTTTACCCAGGTTCGGCCCCTCACAGTGGAGGTAAAAGCCTACTACTGCCTGATTGATATTGATGATGATCTCGATTATAAGGATTTGCTTTCGCTACCTTACTTTCGAGAGGTTGTAACTTAGCCCTTGGATCGTGTACTGTTGGAGAGTTTCATTGTTCTTCTGCACACAGTGTTGCAGCTCTGTCAGACCACCCGGTCACTTGTGCGTGCCTTCGAATGTTTTCACAAAGACTTAGTCCAGGTCATCCTAGCAGTAAATGCTGCCAGGAGGAAGCTGGTTGAGCCAGGCTCTTGCTGACCCAGCAAGCATCAGTGGCAGGTGCTTTATGGTCACATTGTCATTGCCGTCGCCTATCTACACATCCACTCAGTAATCCTCCAACCAAGTTTTTGGCTTCGACTCACCGGTGAATTTGCTAATCCCAGCCGCCAACCTGAAGTTGGCCGGAATGTCTGCGGCATAGATATACTTGTTGAAACATTCAGGCCTTGAGGAAGAGGATCCACTCGGGATGTCTCTGTCAAGGCCGTCTCTCTGGGCCCAACCCCTATCGACCAAGCTCTGAGCGAGAATGGATCTCGCATTGAACTGCGGATCCTGGTAGCCAGTCAGAAGGTGTGGAGGGCTTGTCCTATCCTCGTATAGTCGCCTGTCCTCATAGGGCTAGTGATGTGCCTGTATGTGACGTCCCGCAGAGGGGGTGTCCGAGTGCGATGATAATTGTCGCTTCGCCAGGGAGGAGTGACATGTTCATTTCTCCAGTCTTTGTATTGATCTCTGTGCAGGGGGTGGGCCACATGCCTCAGAGGGGGTGACAGTCTGTGTCTTCTAGTTGCAATCAGACTATGAGCCGACTGAACTGTCTCATCACAGATGGATGCGCTATGAATGCGATCGCGAGACTGCGAAACGACCATGTTCTGGGACATGGTTGTCTTCAACATCACTTGGATCTGCCGAACCCCTTCCCCTGCTGCCGAGCCGGAATGCTGGATGGAGTCAGTGATTTGGGTTGTTGCTGCCAAATTTTGCAGCGGGGTGTTGAGCACTCCGTAATTTCGGAACTGGTTGCTCAAAAACAATTGTTGCCGGTGATACGTCTCCAACGTATCTATAATTTTTTATTGTTCCATGCTATTATATTATCCATCTTGGGTGTTTTATATGCATTTATATGCTATTTTATATTATTTTTAGGACTAACCTATTACCCTAGAGCCCAGTGCCAGTTTCTATTTTTTTCCTTGTTTTTGAGTTTTACAGAAAAGGAATACCAAATGGAGTCCAAATGAGCTGAAACTTTACGATGATTTTTTATGGACTAGAAGAGACCCACGGGGCATTGGAGATGGACCAAAGGAGTCCCGAGGCAGCCGCAAGGGTGGAGGGCGCCCCCCTAGGGTGTGGCCCCCTGCCTTTCCGCTGCCCGTAGACCCCTAACGTGAAACCGACGCAAAACATTCTTATAAATCCCGAAACCCCCAGAAATAAACCTAGATCACGAGCTCTGCCACCGTAAGCCTCTGTAGCCACGAAAAACCAATCGGGAGCCCATTCCGGCACCCTGCCGAAGGGGAAACCATCAGCGGAGGCCATCTTCATCATCCCGGCTGTCTCCATGACGAGGAGGGAGTAGTTCACCCTCAGGGCTCAGGGTATATACTAGTAGCTAGGTGTTTGATATGTCTCTCTCATGTTCTTGATTTGGCACGATCTTGATGTACCATGATCTTTGTTACTATAGTTAGATCATATGGTGTTTCTCCACCTCTACCTTCTTGTGATGAATTGAGATTTACATTTGAGGTTTCACTATTATCGGATTGAATACTATTATGGATTTGAGAACACTTGATGTATGTCTTGCGTGGGATACCCGTGGTAACAATGGGGTGTTCTATTGATTCACTTGATGTATGTTTTTGCACTCAACTCGCGGATCCCCGAGGTGAAATTGGGGTAATCTATGCATAGGGGTTTATGCGTGTTTTCGTTCTTCTTTCTCCGGTAGGAATCTTGGGGAAATCTTTGAGGTTCTTTATGTTGGATTGAATATTATGAATCTGAAGTTGTTTGATGCATATCGTATAATTGACCCACGGATACTTGTGGTGACATTGGAGTATGTAGGTGACATTAGGGTTGATTGATGTGTATCATCTGGTGTTATTTTACTACGAACTCTGGGGCTGTTTGTGACACTTATAGGAATAGCCCAATGGATTGATCGGAAAGAATAACTTTGGGGTGGTTTCGTACCCGACAAGAAATTTCATCTTGTGTTCTTCGCGATAGGAACTTTGAAGTGACTCTTTATTGCACGTTGAGGGATTGCCATATGATTTAACTATGTTATCATTGTTGAGAGAACTCGCACTAGTGAAAGTATGAAACCTAGGCCTTGTTTTCAAGCATTGCAATACCATTTTTGCTCATGTTTGTTACTAGTTACCTTGCTGTTTTTATATTTTCAGATTACAAAAACCTATATCTGCCATCCATATTACACTTGTATCACCATCTCTTCGCCGAACCAGTGCACCTATACAATTTACCATTGTATTGGGTGTGTTGGGGACACAAGAGACACTTTGTTATTTGGTTGCAGGGTTGTTTGAGAGAGACCATCTTCATCCTATGCCTCCCATGGATTGATAAACCTTAGGTCATTCACTTGAGGGAAATTTTCTACTGTTCTACAAAACTCTGCACCTGGAGGCCCAACAACGTCTACAAGGATAAAGTTGCGTAGTAGACATCAAGCTCTTTTCTGGCGCCCTTTGCCGGGGAGGTGAGTGCTTGAAGGTATATCTTTAGATCTTGCAATTGAATCTTTTAGTTTCTTGTTTTATTACTAGTTTAGTCTATACAAGAAAATTACAAAAAAAATGGAATTGAGGTAGCCTCATATGCTTCATCTTTTTTGTGTCTTTTGTGAAAATGATGGAAAGGAAAATTGTGCTCAAGTGTTAGAAGAAGAAGTCAATAAAATGTTTGGCACTGAATTTTTGAATGATGAGCATGATTGCAATGTTGTTAGTATGAATTCTTTGAATATCCATGATGCTAATGATATGCAAAGCCACAAGCTTGGGGATGCTATGTTTGATGAAAACGATATTTTTAGTCCCCCAAGTTTTGATGAGCAAAGTTATCATGATGATAGCATGCCTCCTATTTATGATGATTATGTTGATGAAAGTGGATTTGGAGAGGTCATGACTTTATTTAGTGATGAATCCACTATTTTGGAAGAGGTTCCAATTGATTATGAGAACAGAGTTGCTATCTATGATAATTGTTGTGATGACATGCACGCTATAAATTATAATGATAACCATGTAACTTGTCATCATGATTTTAATTTTCAATTGGATTATGCCTCACATGGTAGTTATTTTGTTGCGTTTGCTCCCACTACTATGAATGAGAAGAAATTTACTTACGTAGAGTAATAAATTTTCTATGCTTGTGGATCATGAAAAGAATGCTTTATGTGATAGTTATATTGTTGAATTCATTCATGATGCTACTAAAAATTACTATGAGGGAGGAATATATGCTCGTAGGAATTGCAATAATATCAAGTTTCCTATCTATGTGTTGAAAATCTTGAAGTTTTGCTTGTTTTACCTTCCTATGCTAGTTTATTCTTGTTCCCATAAGTTGTTTGCTCACACAATCCCTATGCATAGGAAGTGGGCTAGACTTAAACGTGCTAGTCATATGCTTCATGATGATCTCTTTG
>NC_057813.1:550235400-550255268 GCF_018294505.1 Triticum aestivum | reverse complement strand
TGGACTAACCCGTGATATTATTGGTATTATCAATTATCCCTGGGATGGTTCTACCTCCGGGATAGTTACCATGATTATTTCTTTTAAAAGCCCTTTATGTGGTGTCGCTCAGACGCCCGACTGTGGCATTTCTTTTAAAGCCCTTTATGTGGTGTCGCTCAGACGCCCGACTGTGGCATTTCTTTTAAAGCCCTTTATGTGGTGTCGCTCAGACGCCCGACTGTGGCATTTCTTTTAAAGCCCTTTATGTGGTGTCGCTCAGACGCCCGACTGTGGCATTTCTTTTAAAGCCCTTTATATGGTGTCGCTCAGACGCCCGACTGTGGCATTTCTTTCAAAGCCCTTTATGTGGTGTCGCCCAGACGCCCGACTGTGGCATTTCTTTTAAAGCCCTTTATGTGGTGTCGCTCAGACGCCCGACTGTGGCATTTCTTTTAAAGCCCTTTATGTGGTGTCGCTCAGACGCCCGACTGTGGCATTTCTTTTAA
The DNA here is from genome assembly GCF_018294505.1 of Triticum aestivum. Taxonomy (NCBI): domain Eukaryota; kingdom Viridiplantae; phylum Streptophyta; class Magnoliopsida; order Poales; family Poaceae; genus Triticum; species Triticum aestivum. The sequence continues at coordinate 550,254,780 of NC_057813.1, read as the reverse complement.
AGCCCTTTATGTGGTGTTGCTCAGACGTCCGACTACGGCATTGCTTGTTATTTATTTTCATAAATCTTAATACTACTATGTTATTGCATATTCATAAATAACATGCTTGCACGCATCAGAGTTTTATTTATCTTTTGTGACTGACGTCATGAGCATAGAATATTTTTCAGCACACCATCGTTATGTTATACCTGTGTTCATAATGTTTGCGAGTACATTCAAAGTACTCACTCGCTTGTCCCTGGCTATTGTCTTGGCCAGATTTCTTGCACGGAGAGGAGCGACGCGATGACAGCCCCGGAACCTAAGCAATGGAGATAGCAGCCTCGGGAAGATAGGAGTTAACCTTGTCAGCTGTTCCTGTGGGAATTGGAGTCCCATAGACACTGATGATCCACAAACCGCTTCCGCCATCAACCACTAGAAACCATCTGTTGTACTCACAGGCCATAATGGTCTTGTACTACATATTTTGTATTTTTCTTGGAATTTCTGTATCAAGTTGGAGCCTCATCAGCTAACAGTAATCCTGGGGCTGATGAGCACGACGGTCTTTTTTTGGAAATTTATACCCGGAAAACCGGTCGTGACATGGGCTCAACAACAAGTCATCGAGATTTCCATGTAAATGGAATTCCATAATTATGTGAACAAGTGATAGCATTGGTCAGACCCAAAAGATATAACGGTGTATGCTCGAGGGATCAACCACGAGTAAGACAACATTACAAATATCGTTGGTTCTGGTCTGACTTGATGATAGCCCATACTGAAATCAAAGGTTTGATAAAATGATAGGTCCATTAACTGATCACGAGGATCAGTCAATGAAAATATCAACTTTCTTCAACACACACGCACAAACATACCCCTTTGGAATGAGCTGGGTCGGACAAGCTTTTATCTTCCAACTCTCCAAGTTGTTGTTTAGCTTAACCAACTAGCTCAGGGTATCCTACACAGATTCTTGGAGAAAGGATGGTTTACAAGGAAACCAACATGATCACGAACTCAACATAGCGGTCAGGTGACGACCTGGTAATACTTCTGAGAAGATTTTTGGAACATCTCGAACCACCGATATGTTACCAAGCTCAAGAACAATCTTGCTTTTCAGGGCAAGACGATATGATCAACAGAGCAAGGGTTTGAATAATCCTAACTCATTGATCGAAGAGTGCACTAGAAATAAAGACTAGGTAGCACAATCAGTCTTAGAATGAGGGTTCAATAACCAACACGCTAAGAATGAGAATATTGTCCATTTACTACCAAGCAATGAGTTGCTCGGAGTATTGATTTCACACATCACAATTCACTTGTCGGCATTCCAGTTACAACAACACGAGGACCGAGGAATGAATGATGATGGTGAGAAGTATCACTGCATCAAGAATTCATAAGAGAAGGTGCAATTCTCATGACACTCTTGACATAAAGATGGTAACACTCCAGGGTATAGTAGAGCAAAAGCTGGTTTGGCATTTTGGTCCGCGGAATACAATTGCTTTGACCCAATCCTGGATATGGAAGAGGTACTGGAGTTTGTTTCTCCTAGTCATTCCGAATAGAATGGATTGACGGACCACAAGAGTAATAGGCATCGATGAACGAATGCACACATGCTCTTGACTATCAATTGATAGACGAGGGCCGGAATACAATTAAAGAGGGACAACCCAAGAGAACATATGATTTTCTGAGTCGTGGATGCATGGACTAGCATGTCGAACGAACTCAACATATTTCTTCCAGATAACCCATGCAGAAAGGTAGAACTGGCAGAGTCACAATATAGAGAGAAGAACTCATCAAGAGCTTGAGATCTTTTGGTTCAATGAGGAACTGCTGCCATAAGTAGTTCATGGTATTTGGAAGAACGATATACCACGAACCTCGAGGCTATCACAAGGTTACTAATATCCTGAAGGGACTAGCAAACACTATCAACATGAGGTAAGTAGGGTGAATCTCGGGTTCAAGAGCCCAGGAATAGAATACCTACCAACTAAATGGCATCATGGGATGCTTTCAAGAATGATGGCCAGAATGATCACACTGGGAACACAAAACATGGCTAGATTACTTGGTGATCCCCTAAGATACCTAGGTCATAATAATAGTTCCAACATATACGTCGAAGCAATAATGTACCTCAACTCACTGATTAGTGTGGTTAACCTGGCCCAAAGGAACATCAGGAACAGGAGGAAGGGATTTGCAAATGCATCAGACTATTTAGAAACCTGAGATGACTCGGACATCATAACGGCTGTAAATGCTCGAAAAGATTTGAGACATGGTACAAAAATGGTGGCATAACCACTCAGAAGCACAATATCAAGGTTTAGAGATCAACAATTAACATACAGAAGTAGTGGGAACTGAACTGAGGCTTGAATCCAACAATCTTATAGGTCTACAGATTAGTAACACATGATCCTGATAGAAAGAAGAGAAAGCCTAGTTCCTTAACCCCGTAGGAAAGATAAGGTGACTCAGATCAAAAGGCATAAGGTAAAGGAGTAAAAAGAGCCTTACGTTCCATCCCACAATCAATTCCCTTATATAACTAAAGAATTTCTAGACTCAACTTCGACCAGTTTGGCTTGGTAATCCTACAGGCAGTCAAGCTCTGATACCAAAGCTGTCAGGACCCCGACTCAATGCCACATCGATCTAGCATGTAACACCTCATATAACTTTGCGGCCTCATGCACGGTATTCCCACGGGTGTCGTCTTACCTTTACCCGGGACCGTTTGCGCCTTTTGGCACACGTATACGATAGTGTCGCTAGCATCCATGTGATAAGGAGCCCGGGCTGACATGGCTAGTCGTAAACCCAAAGTGGCACAAACTTACAGGGACAGGCATCCATGACCCAGCATTGAACGTGTCGGTCATCAGCGAGTGAATCCAGGCTATAGCACTGGGCTAGCAGGACTCCGGTGAACCGGGCTGTAGCGGGCTAACAGGACTCCGGTATTCATCGCGTGACATTTCCCCGAGGGGACAGACACAGGAATGAAGAAGGACACATGCCGGCCAGCCTAAGTGTTCCGGAGCAGTAGCAAGCTACCATGGCTCAGTGGAAACACTAGGAGACATTTCCCGGTAAGAGAGGCTACCAAGGATAAACAACTAGATAGTCAGATCCCACACATACCAAGCATTTCAATAACATACACACAATATACTCGATATGTGCAAATACAACATGGCATCACAACATGACTCTACAACTCAAGTATTTATTCAATAGGCTCCGAGGAGCGAGATATTACAATCATGGGTCTCATGACCCAACATTCAGAGCATCAATTCAAAGCACAAGCGGAAGCTTAACATGTCTGAGTACAGACATCTACAAATGAAAAAGGGCTGAGAAGCCTGACTATCTACCAGATCCTGCCGAGGGCACAAGATCGTAGCTGAGGTAACAAGCTAAACGTCGAAGTCCACGTGGAACTAATAGCGAGACTGAGTCTCTCTGCAAAAACATAAAATAGGCAAACGTGAGTACAAATGTACCCAGCAAGACTTACATCAGAACTAACTACATATGCATCATTATCAACAAAGGGGATGGTGGGGTTTAACTGCAGCAAGCCAGCTTTGACTCGGCGGCTATCCTGAACTACGACTGCAAGTAACTCTTTTGAGGTGGCGCACACGAGTCCACATATTCACCATATCAATACTCCACTATGGATCCGCTCCCGTCTCCCTACGAGAACGCCATCCATAGCACTCATGCTTATCTTGCGTATTTTAGAGTATCCACTTTCACTTGTCTATGAACTATGCAAGGGGTCCAAGTTTCCATATCCGAGGAATCCGGCTATTCGAATAGATAATGATAACCCTGCAGGGGTGTACTTCTTCACACACGCTCTCGCCACTTATCGCCCTATACACGTCATGTACCTCGGCAACCTTCAAGCGGAAGCCGGGCGAGGGAGTCGGCCACGACCTGACTAACCACACAAATCTCTCGTCCAGGTTTATCGCCTATTCGGGTTCCATCCGCAAGGAGATCCGGCCGGGGTGTCGCTCACGGCCCCAAACGATGTGTGCAGGGTTCCCAAGCCCACCTCGACGGGTGGATCTACGCTTGGTACACCGTGCCACGGTGCCTTGTCTGTCCCAAGCCCACCTGTACCGGGTGCCACTTGGTAGACTACTAACACTACCTACAAACACCAGAAACTAGTTGCAACTCCTGGACAGAGATCGAGTTGATTAATAAGTCGAGATGGGCACTTAAGCATTCCAATGTGTGGTAGTAGCTGTTCATGGATCACAAACACAGAACTCAGTTCCTGAGGACGGCTGCAATGAGACAACCCACCATGTACTCCTACATGGCCTCTCACCGCTACCTTTACCAAATTGTGTTCACACATTTAGCTCTCAATAGTAGGACATGTTCACACACCTTCGATTCATTCCCGATGAATCAGACCTGACACAACTCTAAGCAATAGCAGGCATGACAAACAAGCATGAATGAGTAGGCACATCAGGGCTCAAGCAACTCCTACTCATGCTAGTGGGTTTCATCTATTTACTGTGGAATGATAGGTCATGCAGAGGATAAAGGGGTTCAACTACCGCAGCATGTAACAGTTGAAACGTTGTTGTCCTAATGCAGTAAAAGAGAGCAGGAGCGGGAGAGGAGGATTGTATCGGAATGAGCAAGGGGGTTTTGCTTGCCTGGCACTTCCGAAGATAATATAGCTCTTCATCAGTGTCATCGATCACGTCGTCGGTACGTCGTCTACTGAGAGGGGACAAACACCGGCAACAGAGAAGGAACACAATCAATGCAATGCAACAATATGATGCATGATCATCACATGGCAATATGATGGTGTTTTGAGCTAATGCAACTAGCAACAAAGTTAAATGAAGTTGGTTTGAACCCTAAGTTCAAATTCAAACTCCATATGTTATTATTCAAATGCCTTTATTTGAATTGACCTAAACGGTGAACAAAAGTTATTCTAACATGCATGAAAATGGTATAGATGGATAGATTGGATTTTTCTGATCATTTTTCATATATAACTTATTTCATTTGGAGTTACGGTTGAATTTCTATGGATTTTAGAAGTTTTGGCTATTTTCTGAAATAAATAAACCATTACTCACTTATTTAAAACCCAGAAACGATTAATTGCGTCAGCATGATGTCACCCTAATGTCAGCAGGTCAATTGGGCGCCTCCAGTCAAACCTGGCGGCTGGGACCCACACGTCGGTGAAACAACTAACTAACAGAGTTAGTTTAGTGTTAGGTTAGCACTAACCTAGGTTAATTAGGCCTGGGCCCACACGTCGGTGGCACTTGCTCTATTTAGTGATTAAGTTAAAACTATTAGGGCGCTGGGCCCACTTGTCAGTGACTATAGGTTGGTTAGCTGGCAGTGATTAGCACTAATCGCGTGGCCACGTCATCACGCCGGAATGTGGTCGGCGGCGACCATCCAGCGCGGCGGAGGCGCGCCGGAATCGTGCTATGGGTGTCGGCTGGGCATGCGGCTTGGCTCTACGGTGAGCTGGATGTGTGCCGCATCCAGTGGTGCAGGTGGCTGGGTGCGGGGAGGCCAGTAACGACGGCGACGACGACAACGGCGGTGACCGGAGCTCGGGAGGTGACGGAGACGGGGCCACAGCGGTCAAATCGAGCAACGGCTTGCACTTGCTGAACCCACGGGTTCTCACGAACTCAGAGGATACACGCACGGGACCCGAAGGTCACCGGAGCCGCGCCGGCGATGAGCTCGGGCGGAGGTGAGCTTCGGCCTCAATGGCGGCGGCGGCTACGAGGCGAGAATGACGCGGGGAAGAGAGGGGAATCGACCGGAGAATCACATGGGTCGCGTAGAGATGGTCAGCGAGCTCGGGGAAGCGACGACGGTGGCGAATCAACGGTGAAGATCCTCGGCGGCCGGTTGTGGAGAAGGCGGCAGTGAGACGATGGAGGCCGTCCGGGCTCGCTTCCTTCGGTGGAGAGGTTCAGCGCGAGGAGGCGGAGCTCGGGCATTAACTGTCTGGGCGTGGGGATGCTGGTGGCCGCGGTGGTGTCGGTCGGCGGCGACGAACCCGTTCGGTGAGTGAAAGAGAGAGATATTCAGGGGAGAGGGTGAGGAGTCAGGGGTCCAGAGCGGCGCCGAGGAGGGAGACCCGCGGTGTTGCGCTGTCCCAGGGACGCAGGCAGGCAGGCAGGTGGCGTGGCAGCACGGCCGTGCGCGCGCGTCGGGCACGCGCTCGGCGTTCGACTGGCGCGGTGGAGATGATGACTGGCAGTTGGGCCAGTGGGCCGCACTGCTGGGCTGGGTAAGTGGCCAGGTATCCTCTCTCTCTCTCTCTCTCTCTCTTAATTGTTTTTGTTTTTCTATTATTCTGTAACTTCAGGGCTTAATTAAAAATAGTTAGACACCTTCAAAAATCCTGAAAATAATCATAGGTTCTGTTTAGATTAATTCCAACAGCCCACACTTACTTCCAGAATTATTTGAGCATTTAAAATATTTACTAGCATTCAAATGCCCAAATGCAAAGTACATATGATTTAATTCAGTGACCAAATATGTCATGGAAAAACATGCAACACCTCTGGTTATGGTTTCTAGCATTTTCCAGAAATGATGAACATTTTTGAAAGCCATTTAGATTTACTGAAAATATTTTTAGGTTGAACCTATTTGAATTCCATTTGGTACTAGGGTTTGGACAATCCCCATTTCAGGTTTAAATGAAATTTAAACATGATGCAGCAACCAAGCTAGTCCAAGTGCATAGCAAGGCTAGGGACGTGACAGTAGCGCCGGTCGTGCCGCGTGCTCCTGCAGCCCGTGGCTGGCTGTGATGCCGCGGAGGCCTCACTGCCCCCTACTACTCCCACCGCTGGCCAGGCCATGCCTCTACTCACCCACACCCCCTGTTATTCTGCGGCGACGGAAGCCTCACACCGCAGCCGAAATAGTGAACCCTCTTACTCCTCTTCGCGTGGGCATCCACTGCTGCGTCTTCCCTGGCTCCGCATCGTCCCCTTCCTAGGCCTCGCCGTCGTCCACCGTCGTGGTGCTCTCGGCACGGCGTGGTCAATGTGGTCAATGACCGACTTCCATCGGAAGAGTACTATGCATGGAGAGGCTGACAGCTGGGTCCACGACGGCCGCAAGGAAGCGCCTCCTTATTACGCGCAAAATAATTATTCCTCCTGAAAGTACTAGTATCGACTAGAGGGTGGGTGAATAGGCGATTTTATGAAAGTCTTCAAAACTTGGAAGTTTCAAAGACAAACAATAGAAATGACCTAATTGATATGTAGCAGAGATAAACTACTGTAAGGAAACCATAGTCAAGTATGCAATGATGTGAAAGCACAGGACTAATAGTAGCTAAGTAGTAAGGATCAGGATGGAAGATAGTATGAAGCCAATCAATGATAGCAGTCAAGCAATGAAGTCAAACAGATATGACAGATAGGCAATGACTTCACGAAGACAAACTTAAGTAGAGGATGGAAAGGGATAGAACCAGTCGCTTGTTGAAGACACAGGATTTGTTGGACCAGTTCCAGTTGCTGTGACAACTGTACGTCTGGTTAGGGAGGCTGAGATTTAACTCAGAAGACCGTGTCTTCACCTTATTCCCCTTGAGCTAAGGACACCCAGTCCTCGCCCAATCACTCTGGTAAGTCTTCAAGGTAGACTTTCAAACCTTCACAGACTTCGTTCACCGACAATCCACAATGACTCTTGGATGCTCAGAACGCGACGCTTAACCGGCTGGAGGATTCACAGTCCTCAAGTGCAATAAGTCTTCAGGTCACACAGACAGAAAGACTTCAGTGATGCCTAACACTCTTTGGCTCTGGGTGTTTGGGCTTTGTCCTCGCAAGGATTTCTCTCACTCAAAGGCTTCGAGGTGGGTTGCTCTCAAACGACAAAAGCCGTGCACTAACTCTAAGCAGCCACCAATTTATGGTGTAGGGGGTGGGCTATTTATAGCCACTGGGCAACCCGACCTGATATGTCCGAAATGACCCTGGGTCACTAAGGAACTGACACGTGTTCCAACTATCAGATTTCAAACACACACGGCAACTTTACTTGGGCTACATGCAAAGCTGACTCATCCAGCTCTGGATAAGATTTGCTCTCATTGTCTTCGCTCGAAGACATAGGATTTGGGTTGAGCATCACTTCAGTCACTCTGACTTAGTTCACTTGGACCCCACTTAACAGTACGGTGGTTCCTATGACTCAACAAAGAAGAAAGGGAAACAACGAAACCACATAGTCTTTGCGCTCCGTAGTCTTCACGCAATGTCTTCTCATGTCATAGTCTTCAATATGAATATCTTTTCATACCACCATTGTCTTCAATGTCTTCATACATTTTTAGGGGTCATCTCCGGTAGGTAAACCGAATCAACGAGGGACACTACCTGCGTTATCCTGCAATTCTCACAAACACATTAGTCCCTCAACCAACTTTGTCGTCAATACTCCAAAACTAACTAGGGGTGGCACTAGATGCACTTACACCTCCACCTGGCAGCAGGGACCCACCGGATGGGCCACCGTATTTCGCGAAAAAAACATTTCCCCCCTGACTGCTGGGACCCACCAGCTACATCTTCGCACGCAAGGAAGTGCGTCCGGGCAAAAAAAACCAAAACGATTCGCCCCCCTGACTGCTGGGACCCACCAGCTACATCCTCGCAGGCAAGGAAGTGCCTGACAGTCGGGACCCACCTGGTCGAAGCGTACATAGCGTTGTCATTCTGGTCGCGAACGTGTATGTACATATATACTGGTCGATGTAAAGGCGCGCACGTGTCGTAGTAGAGGCACACACATAGCATGTACATGTACGTATAGCAGCCAGGGTGCAAGAAATAAAATACGGCCACGTATGTGTACATACGGGCGGGGTCTCGAATGCCTACTCGCGCATACGTATCGCCAGGGCTCGTGTACATGGCTAGGTCAGAACGGAGAAACAACATCGTCGTCGTGTTCATGGGGAGGCAATGGAATGCGTCGTGTTCATGGGGAGGCAACGGAATGTGTCGTGTTCATCGGGAGGCAACGGAACGCGTGGGAGCCAACCGGCTGGGTCGGAACGGAATGCATGGTCTTGTTCATCGGGAGGGCTTGGACGGAACATGCACTGGAAACGAGGCCTGGCGTACCGCAGAACAGAGGAAACGGACCTCCTACGTTCGGAATGGGGTCCTGTTGATCGGGAGGGGTGTGGCGTACCGCAAAATGGAGGAAACAGACCTCCTACGGTTGTAACGGGGGTCCCGTTGATCGGGAGGGGTGTGGCGTAGTGTAAAACGGACGAAACGGACCTCCTACGGTCAAAACGGGGGTCCTGTTGATTGGGAGGGGTGTGGCGTACCGCAAAACGGACAAAACAGACTTGTGTTGGAGCGCTACGGTCGAAACGGGGGTCCTGTTCATCAAGAGGGGTGTGGCGTACCGCAAAACGGGACTCCACGGGATACTGTTCATCTCCACCGTCGACCTCCTCCAGCCTCCACGGGCTACCGTCGACCTCCTCCAGCCTCCACGGGATCCTGTTCATCCAGCCTCCACCAGCACTACTCCACCGGCTACTGTTCAACCACCCCTCCACGGGCACCCCTCCACCGTCTACTGTTCATCCAGCCCTCCACACCACGGGGTCATGTTCAACCACCCCTCCACGGGCACCCCTCCACCGTCTACTGTTCATCCAGCCCTCCACCACATCACGGGGTCCTATTCATCCAGAGGCAACGCCACCGCTCACTCTTCATACAAACCCCCCGCAACGCTCACTGTTCATCCCAGAGGCAGCATCGATCGACTTCAGTTAGCAGCAGTAGCGACGGAATCGCTCGATCGGGTTCAGTTAACAACCATCGATCGATTGCTCAGGTTCAGTAACGCGTAGCCTGCAGTGTAATCGCTCGGGTTCAGTTAGAGCCCAACGCCTCGCTCGGGTTCAGTTAGAGCCAACGCCTCGCACACAAGCGCGTACGTGTATGAGAGAAACGCGCATCGCTCGGCCCCCGACCTCCCACCATAACCGGGAACTCCCCAAAATTTTCCTCCCCCTCGCTTCTACCATGGTTTTTCCCATCATGGACAACACAAAGAATGTCATGCAGCTGCGTCTCCAGCCCACCCAGGACAAAAGCCCATTTTCTGTCATGATTTTTTGTCATAGAAGTAGGAGCCCACCACATCTATGATGATACCGGGTTTTGTCACAATTATCATCATAGAAGTGTCATATGTATGACAGAAAAAAATTTGTTCGGCCCAAAATGTCACGGATGTGTCTTTTTTTTGTAGTTAATATTGATATAAAAGCATGATGCAAAATGGACGTTTCAGGTACTCACCACGTCATCTCCCAATCAGTTGGATTGGGCCGAGGACGCCCATAGCCGTTTACTTATGGGCCAGTTCGGACAGCCGATGTATACACGAGGAAGATTCCACAAGACTTGGTGATCAAGACAAGGACTCCTCTCCACCGGCGTATTGGACTAGGACTCTTGTTATCCTAGGCCTCTGGTACATTATATAAGCCGAGGCCGGGCTAGGTGATGGAGCATCATAACATTACTCATCATACCTCTAGGGTTTAGACCACAACATATGATCTTGAGGTAGATCAACTCTATAATCATACACATTGAATACAATCAAAAGCAAAATGTAGGGTATTATCTCTTCGAGAGAGCCTGAAGCTGGGTAAAGACACGCAGCTTGGGACTCCCTACCCGAGATCTGCAGGTTTTGACACCGAGACACATCCCCCATAGCGTCCGCATCCTCACACGTCCCCGCATTCCTCGCGACGTCTACGGCCGCGGGTGGCGGAGCCTCTAGCTGGACGGGTGATTTGCACCTTCGAGCTTCTTCTTGGGTGCCATAGTCGATGATGCCATCGATGATGGAGATGAAGACGACGCGCTACTGATGCTCTTGGGTTCCCACAAGTGATCTTCCTACCTGGCGTGCCAAAGATGTCATGGGAAACCACAGCCACCTACGGGGCTACGATCCCATTTTTGTTCAGTGGGGGCATGGGAATGTTGCACAAAGAGCAGGGAAGCATGGCACAGCGCGACAGAGATCACACGGGCAACCTTACCCAGGTTTGGGTCGCCACGAGGCATAAAACCCTACTCCTACTGTAGCGATCCGACCTCAGATGGTCAAATCTCCGTGCTTACGTGTCATCCCTGGATTGGTAATGCTGACACACACAGTACTTGAAGGATTTATAATAGAGTGCAATCACACAATTATTACATCGAATGTATCAAAAGACAAGTTAATACAATAATATGGCTTAAGGCCATCTAAATAAAATAACAGAGGAAGGCTTGGAAGATAAAGTGAGTCCATCAACTCCAACGACATAGCTGAGTGCACGACAACGACCTAGCGCACCTTACTCTTCGTCTGAAAAGTCTGCAACATGATATGTTGCAGCCCCAAACGGGTCAGCACATGGAATATGCTGGCAAGATAACACAATAGAGCAATGAACAAAATAAATATTATCACTAAATTCATATATGGCTGGTGGAGGCTCTAAGTTTATATTTGCGTAAAGCCAATTTTATTCTACTACAAAGGAATATATTTTGTTTAACTATCATGGTGGTTGATAAACATTGAGAAGGCTCCTCCAACTCAATCCCAATTAAACAGTATTAATAACCAAACAAATTATTTTAGAGTGATGAGATCAACATGATAATCCAAGAACCAGATACTCAAGATGTCCATAACCGGGGACACGGCTAACCATGATTAGTTTGTACACTCTGCAGAGGTTTGCACACTTTTCCCCACAAGCCTCGATCTCCTCCATTGGATTTCTCGCACTACATGGTGTTTGAGAAACGGATGACCGAGACACAGTCTTTCGGAAACTTTCACTCTTTACTCTAGGTGGACAGTTACACCTACTTTCCCATACATCTGCTAGCCCACCACTAAAAGAGGTCATCCAACATACTCAACTATGCTAGAGCCCATAATAGCTTGTGGCTACACACGGAAGTTTCTAGCATGAATTATCTTATGATCCCTTTGAGCCTGGGTGACGAACCATAGGATGATCACATGGGTACTCCGTGATATCCTAGGACAACACTGGATTCTTCAGGTGCCTGCAACCAATCCACCCAGATGTGTATTTAAGGAGCCACCTTAAGTTAACCATTAATTAACAACTCTCACATCTGTCATGGATACACTCAACCAATCCACGTCTACAAGCATAGCATGGCAATCTGAGCATAACATAGAAGTAACTCCCAAGGTTTTGATAATAAAAGGGCAATAGGTTCTACCTCATCATCTACTTCCCAAACCCACATGTTAATCAGATCCTAATCATGCAATGTTTGAGGATTGGAACTAATCCATAAAAACTGGGTAATAAGGGATATGATCAAAGTGTTACTTGCCTTGCTGACGATCTGCAAACCCTAGAGACTCGTAGTAGCACGCTTCGCACTCCGGGAATTCTATCACAAACAAACAATAGCATACATAAACACTGAAGCATAGATGCACGGGTAAAACTCAAATAAGAAGATCCAGTCTGATAGTTCAACTGAAAAACTTCGATTTGCAAAAAGAGACAATCGAATCGGAGCTACGGAACCCAATCTACATCAAAAGAAGTTCGAATTCAAATATGCTTGAAACCAAATTTTAATTTTTCAAAACCATGTTCAAGTTGATTAACTGGAAAGAGGGGCTCAAATATTTTGGCGTTGGTTTCACTAGATTCGGACGAACGTTTAAAAAGTTGCGAGAGTTTGAATATCAAGGGCTAATCGGCGATAAAAATACTCGCGGATAGGTCCCTAGCAAAATAAAATAAAAAGAAAAATCTATCGGAGAAACGTCCGCTAACAGAGACAAACGAACGGATTCGTTCGTTACGGAAACTAAATGAACGAACGGTCACAAATTAGATCTAAACCGAGTAAAAACGAGAAAACCGATCGGTAAAAAACCCGGAGTAGATCTAGGGTTTAAAAAAACTGAACGGACCAGAAGAAAAACCTGCGGCAGCGATGAGTCAACGGAGATGGTGGGCGGTGGCTCTGGCGTGCGGGCGGCTCCCGCGAGGTGGCGGAGGGCGGCCGCGGCGGTGCGGGAAGAGGGGGGGGCGGCGTGGCTTATAAAGGCCAGCGGAGGGGGCGCGGCGGCTTGGCGGAGGGGGCACGCCGAGGGGAGTCCCCCTCAGTCACGCCGGCGGCGGCCGGGCGCGAGCCAGACTCGGGGTGGGTGAGGCGGTTGGCGGGACTGCGTGGGCCGGCTGGGCCGTTAACCCAGTTCGGTCCAAACTTTTTTTTGTAAAATATTCCACCGAAACACAAGAAAAATCCTAATTAATTTTTTTTCTAGAAATGCCAAAGACAATTTTCTCTGTTTAAATAGAATATTTCGAACATAGTGAACATTTTTCTAGCCTAAAAATGCAATTTTGAAAAATGCATATTTTTCTAATTCAAATAAAATAGCAATAAAAATCCAAATAACATATTTATTTGATTTTAACATTTTTCCTCCACTATTTATTTTATTTTGGAGAAGTCATTTTATCTCCTCTCATTAAATTTTTTATATTGGAAATATTTTGGAGAGAAAATTTATTAAAACCAAAATGATCCTCTTTTCAATATTTTGAGAATAATTCAAATATGAAAATGAATGAAATCCCCAACTCTCTCCGCGGGTCCTTGAGTTTCTTAGAATTTCTAGGATCACAATTTAATGCAAATAAAATATGATATGCATATGATGACCTATGTATAACATTCCAAATTGAAAATTTGGGATGTTACAAACCTACCCCCCCTTAAGATGAATCTTGCCATTGAGATTCGGGTTGGCTAGAGAATAGGTGTGGGTGGTCCTTCCGTAGGTCTTCTTCTTGCTCCCAGGTGGCTTCATCCTTGGTATGGTGGCTCCACTGAACTTTGCAAAACTTTATAACCTTACTGCGTGCGAATTGGCTGGCAAACTCGAGAACCTTAACTGGTTTCTCCTCGTAAGTCAAATCACTATCCAGATGAATTGCTCTAAGGGGCACTGTATCCCTCAGAGGAATAGCGGCCATCTCAGCATGGCACTTCTTCAACCGAGAAACGTGAAACACATCATGAACTCCTGACAGTCCTTTGGGTAACCCCAACTTGTAAGCTACCTCTCCCATACGCTCCAAAACTCGGTATGGTCCTACAAATCTTGGGGCTAACTTTCCCTTAACTCCAAATCGTTTAACACCTCGCAGAGGTGACACTCATAGATATGTGTTGTCTCTGATTTTGTAGACTACTTCCTTGCATTTGGAGTCTACATAACTCTTCTGTCGGGACTGAGCTACCTTCAGTCTATCCCGAATCAACTTAACCTTCTCTTCGGCCTCTTTAATCAAATCTGGTCCAAACAACTGACGGTCTCCCACTTCATCCCACATCAACGATGTCCTACACCTTCTTCCATACAAAGCTACGAAAGGTTCCATCACTACTAGAATCAGGGATTTTGCCGTCCGCTTGTGGACAGCAAACAAGGTCTTTGCCATCAGCTACCAAACAACAGACGACAAAGAACTGGCAGACGACAAAGAAGGTCTTTGCCATCTGTCATTTCTTTGCCGTCTGCTGGTAGACGGCAAAGAATCTTTGTCATCTGCCAGCGGACGGGAAAGAGGTGCTGATGGGTCCACTGGTTGCCAATACACTGCAATGGTCCATCCTCCCTCTTTACCGTCTGCTGACAGACGGCAAAGATTCTTTGCCATCTGTTGGCAGACGGCAAAGAGGGGTGGGGGGTTCCTTTTCCTACCGGATTAATCACGATTTTACCCCACCACGCCAACATCAACGCCCACCCCACCTCACCTCGACGGCAGCCAGCCCATCGCCGCCTCTTCTTCCCCTCCCCCTCCCATCCCTCATTCCCACCCATCACCCCCCGAACCTTCTAGAACCCCCCGAGGCCAGACCCCTACCCACCCATGGCAGCCTCGCTCCTCTCGCGCGCCGCCTCGGCCGCCTTCGCCCTCTGCGGCGGCGCCTCGCTCCTCCCCTCCTCCTCCTCCTCCTCGCCATCACTGTCGGCATGCTCCCCGCGGTGCATCAAGTGCGGGTAGTCAAATCTCCCCTCAATGCCACGCAGCCCAGCGACATGCCCAGCCCCAATATAGGAGGCGTCCCTCTCTCAGATCCCTCCCTTTCTCTCTTTCCTTTGCCTCGCTTTCCGCCTCCGATTCCCCACACTCTTGGGGGCGATGCGGTGGAAGCTCGGCACCACGGCATACAAGCGCGTGCCGTCCCGGGACGCCGCCATGGACCCCGACCTCAAGACACCAGGTCCGTACCTCCGCCAGCCCGATCCCCTTTGCATTTTGCCTTGTTATTATTCCCCTGCCCATTGTTTCGGTGACTTCTTAGATCCGGCAGCAGAGAAGACGCCCGACGGAGGAGGAGTAGGAGCAGCAGGCCCGTCGAGGCGCAGGTCGCTACCGCACGTGTGCGTCTCCATGGTCACATCCTTCCTCTTCGGCTACCACACAGGGTGCGTGCTTGCACATATCTTGGTTATTCCTGTGAACTTTAACATGAAAGAGCTATTAGCAAAATCTTATGGTAGTTATTCTGTACTCCCTCCGTCCGAAAATACTTCTCATCAAAATGGATAAAAGGGAATGTATCTAGAACTAAAATACATCTACATACATTCCCTTTTATTCATTTTGATGACAAGTATTTCCGGGCGGGGGTAGTAGTGGTTAAACTGATGGCTAGATGTTTCTAACTATTGTGCTAGTTTTTAGGCTTTTTATATTTTGTATGGTGAACCCATTAATTAAGTACTTCTATTATATAAAAATAGATAGATTGGATGTGTTGCATTTATTCTAAAAATACAGCACATCGCCCAAATATCAATTTATTTTGTTAAGTAAGAGACCTAGATGGATGCTAATTTTTTTGAGACATGTGTACTCAAAATCGTCAGACTTGTATTACTAATCCATACATGCATGCATTCACACCACATTTTGACTGGAAGGGGAGCTGGCCAAATTATTGAGGTCCAATAAAATATTCTCCTACCTTCTTGGCAGATGCAGTAAAATTATCTTCTTCAGAATGCACAACAAACTTACAAAGTTCCTCCAGATGCTTCGTCTTATTCACATAGTCTCGGGCTCTCATCACTATGAATAATAGAACACATACTACTAGGAGGAATCACATTTAACTATGCTATTCATAGGGTAGTTTTCTTGTTGTTAAACATGTCCACCGGCATACATTGTATCTTATTGTGCTCTTACCTTTTTGTCTAGGTACTTTATACCTCTTGGTCAGAAGATGATGGCGAGTTCCTCATTCCAATTTAGTTTATATTGTGTAGGTTTCTTCGTCATGATCTGGATTGTCGCAGTCATGTTCAAGTCCGATGATATCTTGCGCAAGTTGACCGCTCTCAAGGTTGGTTCTTCATAATAACTTGTCTATCAACGTGATTCTTCTGCTTCTAGAGGTTAATTAATTGTTCTGCCAAGCAGACTGCTCTCAAGGGCTTGTGCTTATCTTGTGTATCAACGTTATTGTTCTGCTTCTAGCACTGGGTCTGTCCCTTCTATTGAGGACGCCCGCTGGCAGACTGCTGCCGTCACTAAATCCCTAACGCTAGGGCCCGTGTTAACTCCATTTGATTGTAAAATTGCTTAGATAACTCAATTTGATTGTCCTCATAATGTTCCCACATGCTTAGAAGAGTTGGAAACACTATAAATGTTTTGATACAGATATGTGCTCCAGAATAGTGATTCTGGCATGCTTTATTTTTCATTGCGGTGAATGGTATTCTCTTTTCCCACACAGCATGATTTCCCCTTTTGGGGCCTCTCTGCTTCAAATTATTCCATATTATTGTAATATGAGGCCTTGAAAAACCCCTATGGTTTTCTATGATGCACTCAAACATCCTATTGATCATATTCTATCAAGAGAGGGTACTTGAAAAACTCCCACATTCTATGATGCACCTTGGTCATTTCTTGAACTCAATCAGTAACTCATTTGTGGAAAAAACTTGACGATGTGTGCACGTGTGTGTTCTGTTATGTTTTGAAGTGGATAACATTGCCCCGTGTTTCACTTGGAAATAACTTATGTTTGTTGAATAATAAGAATTTATCCACCATTTCTATCTGTTCATAACTCTTAAACTAGCACAACTCTCCTTAAAATTTCTAATCAGGTTGACTGCTATTTTGTGCTCCACGGATGTCATGGGAACAATTCCCACAATAAGAAGGTATATGGTAAGGGAGCATGATCTAGCGAGATGCATTTGGGTGACACGGTGGTTTTAGCGAGTTTGGGCCTCTCACGGTGGAGATAACAACCCTATGTCTCGTGCTCGGGAGAGGCTTTGTTTTATCTGAGTATTTATCCGGAGATTACAATGTGTGTGTGAGAGAGAGGAACAGATCCCCATGCCTGAGCTAAGTCCTGAGACTAATGGCGAAAAGAGAGAGAGGTACCAGCAGAGACCCCCAAGTCTAGTGGTGGGGGTGGCTTATATAGAGTGCGCCACCCCCTCACCTTCTATGTTACAAAGTGGGGCATGAATGCCATAATACCGGCCCACTACCAAGCCCTACCATGAGAATGATGTCGACTGCTTTGTTGCCTGCTCGTCTTCGTATATCCGAGTGAGTCGTACGGTCGAGTGGTGACCTGTCATCCGAGTGGATGGTGTACTGCTTGGTCGAGTGGATAGTATGCTGCTTGTCTGAGTGGATAGTATGCTGCTTGTCTGAGTGGATAGTATGAAATTTATCTAGACCCACATGTTGTGTGGACCCCATGCTTTATGATACTTTGACCCTTCGTGGGCCTACCTATTATGTGTATCCCCAACATTAGCCCCCGAATCGATTGTGATTTTGCAGAATGAGTTTGTGAAAGACACAACTTGGCCCGAGTGATTACGGAAATACTCGGTACCTGTCATCGTACTTTCAAACAACCATGGTTTGAACAAAATCTCAATGGATTCCGACACTGCGATTCCGACTGATCTGGGGTAAGTGCCCGCGAGGAGCAACTTGGTGACATTCGATCATCTCTCGGAAGAGGTTAACTCGTGATCAAAATATGGATGTCTCATTAAATCCAGGCAACAAGATCGACGCATGGACTGCTCTCTCGGTGAGATGCCATTCTTATCCCAGAAGAACGTCAATACGAGTCGGCTCTAGATCCAAAATTATGAGTTTCACGCTTTGAGTCCTAGAAGAAGGCTCAAAACAGGTCCACGGAGGAGCCTTAAACTCACCTTATAGCATTTTTTTGGAGTGATTTGGAGCTGGTCCTGCATCGAGTAACTGATTACTCGGAATTTCTTCATGCCTGGAATGTGTCTTTTTTGTTGTTTGGCCGTCACTCGTACCGGGCGGACCGTTCTGAGTGGATACCATTCTAGTGGGGGCACGCTGAGTGCACCCACGGGGTGTAGTCCCCGAGACTGCAGTCGACTGCGGGCAGTCGGCGGGAGTCTTAGAGCCTATCTTTTTGTTGTTGTTTGGCCGTCACTCGTACCGGGCGGACCGTTCCGAGTGGATACCAACAGTCGGCGGGAGTCTTAGAGCCGGTCTTTTTTGTTGTTGTTCATCACTCGGACTGGTCAAGCCATACCTAGTGGAGATTACTCCAGTGGGGGCACGCTTAGTGCACCCACTGGGTGTAGTCCCCGAGACCGCCATCGACTGCGGGCAGTCAGCGAGGGTCTGAGAAAACTAAAACTCTTTTTAGCTGGTACTGATCGAACTTGTTCTTCTCTCGGATTGGTTTCTGTTTGCTTGATACAGCTTCTGAAGTGGAATCAGCAGTCGACTAGTTGGACGATCCTTGAGCAGCATTGATCAGCTCGTTAGTAAGACCCTCAGAAATGGTCTTGACGTTCCTGTCTCAGCTGACCAGCAAGGCAATCAGCAATGGTCTTGACGTTCTTGTCAGTCGTCTACTCTGGCGCCAACCATTGGATGGGCCTTTGACAGTGCACACAATCTCGTCCTTCTTCTTGACGGTGCAGCAATGAAGTGGTGGTCGTGGCCGACCCACACTTTGCTAAGGCCCCGAGTGGGAGGATTGCTCACCACTCGGTAAGATTTTTCAAACTTAGGCGAGTACTGGAGTGCAGCTAAGCCTCCGAGGGGGAGGATCGCTCACCACTCGGTAGGATTTTTCAAACTTAGGCGAGTACTGGACTGCAGCTAAGCCCCCGAGTGGGAGGATCGCTCAC
>NC_057813.1:550234769-550235073 GCF_018294505.1 Triticum aestivum | reverse complement strand
GTAAGATTTTTCAAACTTAGGCGAGTACTGGACTGCAGCTAAGCCTCCGAGTGGGAGGATCGCTCACCACTCGGTAGGATTTTTTAAACTTAGGCGAGTACTGGACTGCAGCTAAGCCCCCGAGTGGGAGGATTGCTCACCACTCGGTAGGATTTTTCAAACTTAGGCGAGTACTGGACTGCAGCTAAGCCTCCGAGTGGGAGGATCGCTCACCACTCGGTAGGATTTTTCAAACTTAGGCGAGTACTGGACTGCAGCTAAGCCCCCGAGTGGGAGGATTGCTCACCACTCGGTAGGATTTTTC
>NC_057813.1:550233689-550234292 GCF_018294505.1 Triticum aestivum | reverse complement strand
GGTAGTAGTTTTGTCTCTTAGGCGAGTACTGGACTACAGCTAAGCCCCCGAGTGAGAGGTAGACTCACAACTCGGTAGTATTTTTGTCACTTAGGCAAGTACTGGACTGCAGCTAAGCCCCCGAGTGGGAGGATCGCTCACCACTCGGTAGGATTTTTCAAACTTAGGCGAGTACTGGACTGTAGCTAAGCCCCCGAGTGGGATGGTTGCTCACCACTCGGTAGGATTTTTCAAACTTAGGCGAGTACTGGACTGCAGCTAAGCCCCCGAGTGGGAGGATCGCTCACCACTCGGTAGGATTTTTCAAACTTAGGCGAGTACTGGACTGCAGCTAAGCCCCCGAGTGGGATGATTGCTCACCACTTGGTAGGATTTTTCAAACTTAGGCGAGTACTCACTAGTAGAAAAACACCTATTAGTCCCGGTTCATAAGGGCCTTTAGTCCTGGTTCATGAACCGGGACTAATGGGTCGTTACTAATACCTCCCCCCTTTAGTCCCGGTTCTAACATGAACCGGGACAGATGGTCCTCCATGTGGCCGGTGCGCCGAGCCCAGGCAGGGGGGCC
This sequence comes from Triticum aestivum, assembly GCF_018294505.1. Lineage (NCBI taxonomy): Eukaryota > Viridiplantae > Streptophyta > Magnoliopsida > Poales > Poaceae > Triticum > Triticum aestivum. The sequence goes on along the minus strand of NC_057813.1, from coordinate 550,233,724 downwards.
TTTGGTCCCGGTTGGTGGCACCAACCGAGACCAAA
>NC_057813.1:550227784-550233396 GCF_018294505.1 Triticum aestivum | reverse complement strand
TAATTTAGGTGTTTCATATATTGTGTTAGCTAGCTAATTAATAGAGAGAAGTGTCCTCTCTTATGTCCGTGCTTGGTCGACGCTACGTACTATATATATACACATATAGCCCTCGACACGCTAGCTAGTAAGAAAATGAAGGGAACCATCGAGTACAGAAGTTCGTCATGCATACCGAGAGAAATGATTGATCGACCTCTCCTTCTCCGAGAGATTGGTCGAACAACAAGTTTTCGTATCATGTACGTCCGACGCTACTGGCTACATACATGTACAATATATCATATCTCTCAATTACAGTCCTCTAGCATTTGAAATCAACTTCCACATGGTATTCTCCGGCTTTATTGATGACGTGGTCAAGAAAGAATCCCGCCAATTCCTCTTGAATTGCTTTCATGTGATCTGGTTCTAGGAGTTCATTCCGCATCTGCCACGTCTAATTTGAAGAAGGGGGTTAATTAATACATATTTATGAATGAAACTCAACAGAAATAATGGTGTAATAAAATTAAATAGTGAATATTATTAATTGCTTACACACTTCATATTGTCTTTGAGAGTAGCCCCGCTTGTTTTTCAAAGTCGCGTTGTGGATGAACTCGCACACGTAGTATCCACAGAAATCATTCCCTTGTTCCTGCCACAAGCACTTTACGAGAAATAGAGGTCAATCAAACTGATAATGAAGCATTATAAATGGCATTGATGAAAGTATAGCTATAGAATTAACGGGAGATGCGCACAACTAGCTTGCCAGTAGTACTTACTTTCGGGTATGTATATCGCAGCTCCTTCAGCAGTCCCGGAGCTTGTGGAATGAACTGTTTCCAAACCCTGCAAGACAAAGAAAATAATAATTATTACTTGAGATATCGGGACATGAACAAAAAGTTGCCGATATGGTGCGATAATGATCGATTGAACTTACTTGCTGAGCATTTCAGTTATGTCCGCATAGGTGCTGGGATCTTTCCGTCTCGAGTCTAAGACGGTTACTAGTCCACGCTCAAGCTTAATCTCCAGAACAATATAGTGGAAACTGCACACGCATGCATAACTCATCAATTACATTACTATAACCTCGCTCGAGTAATAAGGGAAACCGAATATGCAAACGATCAGTAACACTCACTTGCCGTTGTAAGGAGAGAGTATGGTATCTTTGTTTTGATTTTTGACCAACGATTGTAGCAAGTTGTCATTGGCCTCTTTGACCTGCTTTTCAACCAGAAATACATCTATAATATTTGTGTTAATGAACCCAATATCATAGATTTCATTTTTTTGCACTCGACGATCTTCAATCTGCATAATATATTGAGGATAATTAATTATAAATACATGCAATGAATGATCCGAGCTATATATAGAGACTTAATGACAGAAATAGTACTTACAGGCAGTAGCAAAAGACCGTTAATTTATCGAGGGCCTTTTGATTGAAGAACGCGAAGAACTCCTCAAATGGAACACACAATAGATCAGTTCCAACAAGGTCGTGCTCCTCTTTAATGTGCAGATACAAACTATTCCCCCCTCAGACTCTCTGCAGGGTTTCATGTACCAAGTATGGAACCTTCGCATCATTGTTGTTAGAGATTTTTCATCTTTGACGAGAGGTTTCCCGTACTTGTATCTGTGTTCTTCCACCATCATGTAATCAGGAAGTGCATCGTCAGGCAGGTAATCTTGTAGATTGCCATAACCGGCCACCATCCCCGGAACATTAGCGACGATGTTGCCGCTAGACACATTGAGCGGGGGGCACGATTGGTTTGCTTGTTCGCCGAGCTGGTCAATTTTTTCGCAGCTGCTCTTTCTTTTGCTCTTTGATGTCTGACAGTACTTCCCGACCGCTCCGCTTGGAGATATGTCTGTTCAGTAACGCGCTCATAGTTAGTTCTCGACGGAGACTTTGCCGGTTTCCTCAGGGCATCGAGAGTGCGCTTTGCTTTCACCAAATCTACCTTCTCCTCTGGAGGTGGATGTCTCTTTGCTTTCACCCCTTCAAACAACTCCTTCACATGGGGCTGCACGATCATATTGTTTTCCTCCTCGGTCCTCTCGTACAGTAACTTCTCTAGAGGCTTTAGAGGTGGACCATATCTGTATTGCCGCTCTCCTCTTCTTGTGCTGCTAGACGCCGGAGCAGACAGAGCGGCTGCGGCGTCTGTCTTCTTTTGTGCTTGCTTACGAGGCGGAGGAGAAGGACTACGATGCGCCGGAGCAGCCGGGGCGGCGGTGGGTCTCTTCCGCCCTTGCTGGCGAGGCGGAGAAGGAGGAGGCGGAGTGCCGCCACGCGCTGGAGAAGGAGGCGGAGTGCCGCTACGGGCGCCCTGATCGTCAGTCGCCGGAGGAGGAGGCGGTGGAGGAGACGGAGTGCCGCCATGCGTGCCCTGATCGTCACTCACCGGAGGAGGAGGAGGTGGAGGAGGCGGAGTGCCCTGACTCGCCGGAGGAGGAGGAGGAGGCGGAGGCATCCAGTTAAGAAGGTTGATGAGCTCCTTCCGCCATAGGCATGGAGTCTTCAGAGCAGAACCCAGCCTAGTCTCCCCTTCACCGATAGGGTGCTCAAGCACGAGGTCCTCAAATCCCTCCGTTATTTCATCCACCATCACCTTACCATATCCTTCTGGAATTGGCTGGCAGTGATAAGTTGTGCCGGGTCCACTAGGATAAACTTGGCCAACAGCCGCCTTGACCTTCAAATTCATCCATCGCGCCATAATGTGGCAATTTTGAGACTCCGTGATACCATCCACGGGATAGCTGGCAGGAACCGTCAAGACATGCTCCAGCTGAAGCAGCTCGGTGGAAGCCACGCTGCTTCTCCACTGAGATGGCAGGGTAGCTTCGGGGGAAGCTTCGGCAGGTCGTTTGCTGCGACCTGCTGCTTCTCGTTCCTCTTCTTGTTCCTCTAGCCCCATTACCCTTTCGTGTAGCGCATGCAGTTGGTCCTGCTCCAGTTTCTTACTCCTCTCGTGGGTTTTGTAACCCCCGGCGTTCGGAAAACCAACCTTCCACGGAATGGAGCCTGGCGTGCGTCGTGTCCGTCCAGGGTGCTCAGGATTCCCAAGGGCCATTGTGAGCTTGTCCTTCTCCCTGTCTGGAAGGAACGTCCCTCGCTGCGCTGCATCGATATAGTGTCGAAGGTTCTTGACTGGTATTTCCAGTTGCTCGTCCGTCCACTGGCACTTCCCTGTTACAGGGTCCAAGGTTTCGCCAGCCCCGAAGAACCAAGTCCGGCAACGGTCTGGCCAGTACATTGTCTCTGGTTCGATCCCTTTTTCAAGCAGATCATTCTCAGCCTTGGACCACTTAGGCCGGGCTTTGAGGTAGCCACCTGACCCCGTGCGATGGTGAAGCTTCTTCTTCGCAGCATTTTTCTTGTTTGCCGCCGACATCTTCTTACTCTTTTCCGATGTCTTGTGGGCCACAAATGCGGGCCAGTGATCTTTGATCTCATATTTGCCGATGAATTCCGGTGTCTTTTCTTTCTCGACAAACTGGTTCAGCTCTTTCCTCCACCTCCTCATTAGGGTTGCCATCTTCTTAAGAGCACAAGACTTGATTAATTGCTCTTTAACTGGCTTCTCCGGATCCTCCTCTGGCGGTAGGGTGAAATTTGCCTCCACCTCAGTCCAAAGATCTTCTTTCTGCATATCATTGACATAAGACACCTCAGGGTCTTCCTCCTTAGGCTTATACCATTGCTGGATGCTTATCGGGATCTTGTCCCTAACAAGAACCCCGCACTGAGCGGAAAATGCCTTCCTTGTCCGGATGGGTTCAATCGGTTCGCCGTCGGGCGCGATTTCTATGATCTCAAACTTTTCATCCGAGCTCAACTTTTTCTTCGGGCCTTGTCTCCTTACCGAAGTTGTGCTCGATCCGGAGGGCTAGAAACTATAAGGAAGAAAGACGAGAGTAATTAATATGTGTACATATACCAAAACAATGGATGCATCAATTAGCTAGTCAGCACGGGCTTAACTAATATATATATATACCTGGCCGGACTCGGTTCGGTGACCGGAGCAGTCAGCACGGTCTCCTTCTTGTACCTCCATTGTGTCACCGGAGCCATCATGAACATAGTCCTCTTCTTGTACCTGCATTAATGGGTCGAAGTCATCATGAACATAGCCCTCTTCTTCACCCAGTCCTTCCTGACCATCGGTCTCGTCGAGAAATGACGCAACTTCATCACTTGCTTGTGCGATTATGTCCCCCAACATCGCTTCTATTTCTTCGTCTCGGGAGTGCTCCATAGTTTCTGCAAATATTTACAACATGTCAATTATTATTCAAACATGGTACACATGGATATATATATATTAGTGGCAAACGTAGAACTAGCTAGCTAATCACAATAAGGAATCATGTTAGTGGCCTCGACGCTGCTTCTCTAGGGTTTGGGGTCGCCTCGACACAACGCTTGAAGGGTTTGGGGTGGCCTCGACGACAACGCTCTTTTAACTTGATAAATTTGGGTGGCCTCGAGAGAGTTAATTTGTCGGGTAGGGGCGCAGCGGGAGGGTGTAGGAGACCAACATCGTTTTCTCTCTAGGGTTTGGGTGTCCTCCAGAGTTTTGGTCTCGCGAGAGGGCCGAGGGGGGTGCTGCAGTTGTATAAGTTATCACGGTCGAGAGGGGGTATATATATCGACCGCCCCTCATGTCGAAGTTATCTAGAGGGGGTTATATCGACAATGATGCGACATACATATACATGGGAAAATAATGTTATCGGGGAGGGGGTATCGGTACCACCCCCTCGTGTTGAAGTTTCTTCTTTGTCCTCTATTCCTTTCTTTCTTCTTCTCCTCTTCTTTTTCTTCTTCTCCCTCGAGAAAGGAAAATAATTGAGGAAAAGGAAGAAAAGAGGAAGAAGGAAGAAGGAAGAAGAAGAAGAAAAAAAAAGAGGAGAAGAAGAAAGGAATAGAGGAGAAGAAGAAAAAATAGAATTTTTTTTCTTCTATTTTTTCTTCTTCTCCTCTATTCCTTTATTCTTCTCCTCTTCTTTTTCTTCTTTTTTCCTCTTCTTATTTATTTCTCCTCTTCTTCCTCTCTTCCTTTTCTCCTTTCTTCCTCTTCTTATTTTCCTTTTTCCTCTCATTCTTTTTCTTCTTCTTCTTCCTTCTTCCTTCTTCCTCTTTTCTTCCTTTTCCTTATTTTACTTTCTTCTCTACACTAACCTAAAATGCACTAACCTAAAATCGATATCTACTAACAACCTAAATATAAAATTAATACAGATATGAAAAAACATAAATAACCAAAAAAATGCTATGAACATTATATTCATACATACATATATAGCCACATCCATTCATCATATATATAGCTACCACATACATATATACATTATATATATGAAAAAATGCAATGAACAAAAAAAATACACTTATGAAAAAAAATACTATGAACATGTACACATATATACACATCCAAACACATATACACAAAAAAATGCAAAAAAAATACATATGTACTTGCATATATGTATAAATTTTTGCATATATAATTTTTTGCATATATAAACTTCTGCATATATAAAAAAAGAGGAAAGGGCGCCGGCGGCCGGACCGAAGGCGGCGGCGTGTGGTC
>NC_057813.1:550226893-550227598 GCF_018294505.1 Triticum aestivum | reverse complement strand
CGACGCGCGCGGCGACGGTGACGGGGTCGGGGAACGGCCGGTGGCGCGCGCGGCGATGACGATGGTGTCGGGGACAGCAGGGGCGGAGGGCGCGGCGACGGTGTCGGGGCAGTGGCTCGGCGGCGGCGACGGCGAGCTGGACCAGCCTGACGGAGTCGGGGCAGGGCTCGGCGGTGACGGCGACGAGGAGCAGAGGCGTCGGGGCGAGAAGAAAGAGATGGGTTTTGGCGAAAACTGCTAAGTCCTATATATATAGCAAGAGCATTGGTCCCGGTTGGTGGCTCCAACCGGGACTAATGCCCCCTTTAGTCCCGGTTGGTGCCACCAACCTGGACCAAAGGCCTCTTTTCAGCAGCCCAAAGGGCGGGAAGCAGCGGCCTTTGGTCCTGGTTGGAGGCACCAACTGGGACTAAAGGGTGGGCATTGGTACCGGTTGGTGGCACGAACCAGTACCAATGCACCCCCTTTAGTCCCGGTTGGTGCCACCAACCGGGACCAAAGGCCCCTGTGCTGCCCGCGTCGGGGCCAAAGTTTAGTCCCACCTCCCTAGTTGAGAGGGGCGCGCAGTGGTTTATAAGCCCCACTGCCGCACCCCTCTCGAACTCCTCTCGACCGCAGCTTTGGGCCTACTTGCTAAACTTTGCCTTGTGGGCCTTCTGGGCCTACTACGGGCCTGAATCCTGGCCCATAGTAGGGCTTCGTGTC
>NC_057813.1:550220776-550226553 GCF_018294505.1 Triticum aestivum | reverse complement strand
CCCGGTTGGTGCCACCAACCTGGACCAAAGGCCTCTTTTCAGCAGCCCAAAGGGCGGGAAGCAGCGGCCTTTGGTCCTGGTTGGAGGCACCAACTGGGACTAAAGGGTGGGCATTGGTACCGGTTGGTGGCACGAACCAGTACCAATGCACCCCCTTTAGTCCCACCTCCCTAGTTGAGAGGGGCGCGCAGTGGTTTATAAGCCCCACTGCCGCACCCCTCTCGAACTCCTCTCGACCGCAGCTTTGGGCCTACTTGCTAAACTTTGCCTTGTGGGCCTTCTGGGCCTACTACGGGCCTGAATCCTGGCCCATAGTAGGGCTTCGTGTCGTATTCAGGCCGTGGGGGCCGAGTAGGAGGCATTTTTTTCTTTACTTATTGTTGCTATTTTTATTTTTATTTTCCTGGTTTTTTGTTTTGTTTTCTGCATTATTTATTTTCTTTTGTTTTTTGCTTTATTTTTTAATTCTTTTTGCTTTTAGTTTTAGGAAAATTATAAAGTTTCTGTTAGTGCCATTACTTTTCAAATTTGATATCACTTTTTTGTTTTTTGTTTTATTTCTTGCTTTATTTATTTTATTTTGTTTCTACTTACAACAAAATACTTATTGTTGCTATTTTTAATTATTACAAGGGCCGAACCATAATACATTAAAGCATTTCAAACAAACTCTGAAAAAGTTGAAAGTTGGCATGGTATCATAAATTGACCCACACATAGCATGTGCATGTACAAAACGGACAATGGTATCATACTCATCAGTTACAAAGTTGGCATGGTATCATCATAATAGTTGCGGGAGAAAGTCTTCACTTTTTCTTCACTTGTGTCATTTGCTTATTGCGCCGTAACCATGGATAATCTTCATCGTTTATCAGGATGCTGGGGTCAGCCTTGACTTTAAAGGGAGGAATTTCATGAAACTTTTCATAATCTTCAGACATGTCTGTCTTATCCTCCACTCCCATGATGTCCCTTTTTCCTGAAAGAACTATGTGGCGCTTTGGCTCATCGTATGATGTATTCGCTTCCTTATCTTTTCTCTTTCTCGGTCTGGTAGACATGTCCTTCACATAGATAACCTGTGCCTCATCATTAGCTAGGACAAACGGTTCATCAGTGTACCCAAGATTTTTCAGATCCACTGTTGTCATTCCGTAGTGTGGGTCTACCTGTACCCCGCCTCCTAACAGATTGACCAATTTGCACTTAAACAAAGGGACCTTGCAATCATTGCCGTAGTCAAGTTCCCATATGTGCACTATGTAACCGTAATATGTGTCCTTTCCCCTCTCGGTTGTTGCATCAAAGCAGACACCGCTGTTTTGTTTGGAGTTCTTTTGATCTTGGTCAATCGTGTAAAATGTATTCCCATTTATCTCGTATCCTTTCCAAATCAATACAGTCAAAGATGGTCCCCTGGACAACAAGTACAGCTCATCACAAACAGTGTTGTCACCTCTGATACGTGCTTCCAACCAACTGCTGAAAGTCCTGATGTGTTCACATGTAATCCAGTTGTTGCACTGCTTCGGGTGTTTGGAGCGCCGATTGTACTTGTGTTCATCGACATACGGGGTCACCAAGGTAGAGTTCTGTAGAACTGTGTAGTGGGCTTGAGACCAAGAATATCTGTCCCTGCATATTATTGAGTCCCTTCCAAGCGTGCCTTTTCCAGTCAGTCTCCCCTCATACCGTGATTTAGGGAGACCTATCTTCTTAAGGCCAGGAATGAAATCAACACAAAACCCGATGACATCCTCTGTTTGATGGCCCATGGAGATGCTTCCTTCTGGCCTAGCGCGGTTACGGACATATTTCTTTATGACTCCCATGAACCTCCCAAAGGGGTACATATTGTGTAGAAATACGGGGCCCAGAATGACAATCTCGTCAACTAGATGAACTAGGACGTGCGTCATGATATTGAAGAAGGATGGTGGGAACACCAGCTCGAAACTGACAAGACATTGCACCACATCACTCCTTAGCCTTGGTATGATTTCTGGATCGATCACCTTCTGAGAGATTGCATTGAGGAATGCACATAGCTTCACAATGTCTAATCGGACGTTTTCCGATAGAAGCCCCCTCAATGCAACCGGAAGCAGTTGCGTCATAATCACGTGGCACTCATGAGACTTTAGGTTCTGAAACTTTTTCTCTGCCATATTTATTATTCCTTTTATATTCGACGAGAAGCCAGTCAGGACCTTCATACTAAGCAGACATTCAAAGAAGATTTTCTTCTCTTCTTTGGTAAGAGCATAGCTGGCAGGACCTTCATACTGCTTTGGAGGCATGCCATCTTTTTCATGCAAACATTGCAGGTCCTCCCGTGCCTCAGCTGTATCTTTTGTCTTCCCATACACGCCCAAGAAGCCTAGCAGGTTCACGCAAAGGTTCTTCGTCACGTGCATCACGTCGATCGAAGAGCGGACCTCTAGGTCTTTCCAGTAGGGTAGGTCCCAAAATATAGATTTCTTCTTCCACATGGGTGCGTGTCCCCCAGCGTCACTCGGAACAGCTAGTCCGTCGGGACCCTTTCCAAAGATTACCTGTAAATCATTGACCATAGCAAGTACATGAGCACCGGTATGCATGGCGGGCTTCTTCCGGTGATCTGCCTCGCCTTTGAAATGCTTGCCTTTCTTTCAACATTGATGGTTGGGGAAGAAATCGACGATGGCCCAGGTACACATTCTTCCTGCAGCTTGCCAGGTATATACTATCGGTGTCAAGTAAATAGTGCGTGCATGCGTGGTATCACTTGTTTGTCTATCCTAAAAGGTTACTGAGAGCGGGCCAATCTTTGATGGTCACGAACAGCAACGCCTTTAGGTTAAATTCCTCCTGTTTGTGCTCATCCCACATACGTACACTGTTTCCATTCCACAGCTGTAAAAGTTCTTCAACTAATGGCCTTAGGTACAAATCAATGTCGTTGCCGGGTTGCTTAGGGCCTTGGATGAGAACTGCCATCAGAATGAACTTCCGCTTCATGCACATCCAAGGAGGAAGGTTATACATACATAGAGTCACGGGCCAGGTGCTGTGATTGCTGCTCTGCTCCCCGAAAGGATTAATGCCATCCGTGCTTCAAGCAAACCATACGTTCCTTGGCTCACTTGCAAACTCATCCCAGTACTTTCTCTCGATTTTTCTCCACTGTGACCCGTCAGCGGGTGCTCTCAACTTCCCGTCTTTCTTATGGTCCTCACTGTGCCATCGCATCAACTTGGCATGCTGTCCATTTCTGAACAGACGCTTCAACCGTGGTATTATAGGAGCATACCACATCACCTTCGCTGGAACCCTCTTCCTGGGGGGCTCGCCGCCAACATCACCAGGGTCATCTCGTCTGATCTTATACTGTAATGCACCGCATACCGGGCATGCGTTCAGTTCCTTGTACGCACCACGGTAGAGGATGCAGTCATTAGGGCATGCATGTATCTTCTGCACCTCCAATCCTAGAGGGCATACGACCTTCTTTGCTACGTATGTACTGTCGGGCAATTCGTTATCCTTTGCAAGCTTCTTCTTCAATATTTTCAGTAGCTTCTCAAATCCTTTATCAGGCACAACATTCTCTGCCTTCCACTGCAGCAATTCCAGTACGGTACCGAGCTTTGTGTTGCCATCTTCGCAATTAGGGTACAACCCTTTTTTGTGGTCCTCTAACATGCGATCGAACTTCAGCTTCTCCTTTTGACTTTCGCATTGCGTCCTTGCATCGACAATGACCCGGCGGAGATCATCATCATCGGGCACATCGTTTGGTTCCTCTTGATCTTCAGCAGCTTTTCCCGTTGCAGCATCATCGTGCACATCGTCTGGTTCCTCTTGATCTTCAGTAGCATCACCGTATTCAGGGGGCACATAGTTGTCATTGTACTCTTCTTCTTCGCCGTCTTCCATCATAACCCCTATTTCTCCGTGCCTCGTCCAAACATTATAGTGTGGCATGAAACCCTTGTAAAGCAGGTGGGTGTGGAGGATTTTCTGGTCAGAGTAAGACTTCGTATTCCCACATATAGGGCATGGACAACACATAAAACCATTCTGCTTGTTTGCCTCAGCCACTTTGAGAAAATCATGCACGCCCTTAATGTACTCGGAGGTGTGTCTTGAATCGTACATCCATTGCCGGTTCATCTGCGTGCATTATATATAATTAAGTGTGTCAAAAATCATTACAGAACATCATGAATAGATAATTAAGTGACCAAATTAATAGAAGTTCATCATCACATTAAAACCAAAGTACATACATAGTTCTCATCTAACAACATAAAGCTCTGCAGAGCATCTAAATTAATTAAACCATACACTTAAACTATGTAAAACATTTCAATGCGAAAACAAATGCGATCATAATCGAAACCAATGTAACAACTGATCCAATGGCATAATGATACCAAGCCTTGGTATGAATGGCATATTTTCTAATCTTTCTAACCTTCAAGCGCATTGCATCCATCTTGATCTTGTGATCATCGACGACATCCGCAACATGCAACTCCAATATCATCTTCTCCTCCTCAATTTTTCTAATTTTTTCCTTCAAAAAATTGTTTTCTTCTTCAACTAAATTTAACCTCTCGACAATAGGGTCGGTTGGAATTTCCGGTTCAACAATCTCCTAGATAAATAAAATCTATGTCACGCTGGTCGGCATAATTGTCATAAACAATAAATACCATATCCGAATCATAGACAGGACGAGGGCCGACGGGGGCGGATACCAAAACCATCGCACTATATAAGATGCAATAATAAAAGTAAGAAAATAATACAAGTATCTATCTAAACATACAAGTAAGAATATTTTTCCTTTCAGAAAGAAGATAAGAACAAGAGGCTCACTACGGTGGTGCCGGCGATGAGATCGGCGCGGGTGCTCGACGACGGTGAAGACGGGGACGGGGCGTGACAGACTGCTAAACCTAGACAAATATTGAGGAAAATGGAGCTTGGCGGTCGAGCTTGGAGAGGAGAAACCTTAAGTAGTGTGGCTCGGGCATTCCATCGAACACCTTGTGTGCATAGGAGGTGAGCTAGAGCACCACCAAGCCCTCTCCCCCTCGGCCAGAAAAAACAGAGCAGTGTGCTCTGCTCTTACGCGAGGGGGTATATATAGGCACCACCATTGGTCCCGGTTGGCGCATGAACCGGGACCAATGGTGGTGGGCCAGGAGCGAGGCCCATTGGTCCCAGTTCATCCCACCAACCGGGACCAATGGCCCACGTGGCCCGGCCGGCCCCCGGGGCTCATGAACCGGGTCCAATGCCCCTATTGGTCCGGGTTCTGGATTGAACCGGGACTAATGGGCTGGACCGGCCTGGACCATTGGCCCCTTTTCTACTAGTGATTGTACTGCACCTAAGCCCCAGAGTGGGAGGATTGCTCACCACTCGGTAGGATTTTTCAAACTTAGGCGAGTACTGGACTGCAGCTAAGCCTTCAAGTGGGAGGATCGCTCACCCCTCGGTATGATTTTTCAAACGTAGGCGAGTACTGGACTGCAGCTAAGCCTCCGAGTGGGAGGATCGCTCACCACTCGGTAGGATTTTTCAAACTTGGGCGAGTACTGGACTGCAGCTAAGCCCCCGAGTGGGAGGATTGCTCACCACTCGGTAGGATTTTTCAAACTTCGGCGAGTACTGGACTGCAGCTAAGCCTCCGAGTGGGAGGATCGCTCACCACTCGGTAGGACTTTTCAAACATAGGCGAGTACTGGACTGCAGCTAAGCCCCCGAGTGGGAGGATTTCT
>NC_057813.1:550218293-550220379 GCF_018294505.1 Triticum aestivum | reverse complement strand
CTGAGTGAGAGGCAGGCTCAACACTCGGTAGGATTTTTGTCACTGAGGCGAGTACTGGACTGCAGCTAAGCCCCCGAGTGAGAGGCAGGCTCACCACTCGGTAGTATTTTTGTCTCTTAGGCGAGTACTGGACTGCAGCTAAGCCCCCGAGTGAGAGGCAGACTCACCACTCGGTAGTATTTTTGTCACTTAGGCGAGTACAGGACTGCAGCTAAGCCCCCGAGTGAGAGGCGGACTCACCACTCGGTAGGATTTTTTCTTCGACTTAGGCAAAACGGATTCGCAACTTAGGCACCCTCTAGGGGATTTTAGAACATGTAAAAAATGAACAACAATCATTCAGAAGACTGTAAAATCATGTCTTTTGATAATCAAACTAAAGGGTACTTCTTCTGAGTTTGATATGAGGTGAGCTTGCTACAGAGTTTGATATGAGGTTTGATCATATGAGTAACTTAGTCGTTCCCGTGTTGGGGTGTAGAGGTAAAGATATGTCCAACTGATGGTGACGCGCGAGGTGGGCGAGGGGCGATGATGTGTACAACTGAGTGACGAAGCGTGGGGCGGCCGAGTGGTGAAGACGTGTAGAACCGAGTGGTGACGCGCGGGCAGCCGAGTGGTGAAGACGTCCACAACCGAGTGGCGACGCACGGCGCGGCCGAGTGGTGAAGACGTGCACAACCGAGTGGCGACGCATGGGTCGGCCAAGTGGTGAAGGCATGCACAACCGAGTGCCGACACGCGGGGCCGATGAGTGAAGGACTAAGTGTCCAGCCAAGTGGGAAAAATTGTCCTTGAAGGAGTTAGCCAGATGCTTTCGAAGCTTATGTAGCGACGAGGTCGGTGTACGTAGTGTGGCTGCGGTGCAACAAGACCGACGCGACAACTGAGTCTGAGTAGGAATGAAGATGGCGCACAGAGTGTGTGGGTGATTATGAAATTTGTCAGACAGATCAAATGTACTTTTTGAAGTGAAGGGTCTGATTGGTGATGAAGTACTCGACCACTCAGGAGATTGTCATTCCAAATGAGATGCAGCCCGCGAGTGCGGCGTAGCCCCCGAGCGTACTACATGCTTCGACAACAGACATGTCGGAATACGAGAAATATAGTTTTGAATGGATGATTTGCAATTCATCTAATCGGACTTGGGTAAATATGAGGAGAAGCTTCCGAGTGATGCTCGAAAGAGGCAAACTCGCAAAAGAGTGAAGTGTGAAGTTTAATTATAAAACGGACTTATCTGTCTCATGCCTGACGAGGTCTATATCATTGATACGATGAAGAGGACTCCACAGAGGGGTCGGCCGGATGTGTCTGAAGTCAACAGAGCGACAAGGTCAGTGTTGTGGTGCGCTAAGATGGGTAGGGTGACCGAGTCCAAGCAGCGATGAAGTTGGCACATAGGGCCATCGAGTGATCGCGTAACTTGTGTAAAAAATGGCACAAGCCAATGAAATAATTTCTCGAGGAAATTTGATGTGTGCTGAAATGATTTCTGTGAATAACACCCATAGACACCCGCTGGGAGTACAAGGGGCTTGCTGGTTAACCAGCAAGAGTCTGAAAGAGCGAAGGATCCGTTCGAACTTGTCGAAGCGATGGATCCGACTGAACTCATTGTAATACTGGTTCAAATAAAACGGAAGTGCAGTGTTTCGACAGAGTTGTAGCCTCGGAGGACCTATGCAAACTTGAAATGAAGAACGACACATGGTGTTCGTGAATGATGTATGGTAAAAAAATGGAAGTTGGACTCGGAAGTCACATAACCAATACTAAGCAAGTATGTAAAAATAAGCAGCCGAGTGTAGAGGTACACTCGGTGGCGTGGCCTCCGAGTGAACGTGATGTGTGAATTATGGGATACTCGGGAAGACGGAAACAACAGAATGTAAAATGACTTAGCTGTCTGAAGGCGCGCGGGGGCGGCCGAGTGGTGATGAGGTAACCAACCGATGGCGACGCGTGGGGCAGCGGAGTGTTCATGAGGTGACCAACCGATGGCGAAGCGCGAGGCGGCCGAGTGGTGATGAGGTGACCAACCGAGTGGCGACGCGCGGGGCGGCCGAGTGGTGATTAGGTG